>NW_026292550.1:15000-83836 GCF_023091745.1 Budorcas taxicolor
AAAGGAACTTCATAACTATATTCCTACTGCAAACTTTCAACACTATGTTTTCTTTTAAACTGACTTTCATATTTGGTCTACTGTAACCTCTTCTGTGTTCATTTTATGCTAAACTTTTTGCTAACAGTAAAATTACCATACGAGCTCTAATTAATTTTTTTTTACTTGCAAAGGCCGATATCTACATCAAACAGGACAAACGGAATGGAAACTGTAAACAATTTCATGGAATAACATTTCCGTGCTCCTATTCAGTCAAACAGACATTCAAAAGGATGTGATTTTTCTGACACTTTATTTCGGAAACTTGGAAGTGGATGACTGCAAACAATAAAACGAATAATACATTGATACATAATATTAATAATATACAGTGGGTCATTCTTTTTTCTATTCTGCCACAGTTAACTGACAGGAAGCCAGTTGTCGTAACTACTACTATCATAAGACCCTCACCGATAAGTGAAGATATATAGGAAAATCCATAATAGATCTAAAAACCATCAAAGATAAAATGGTAATAAAAAAAATAAAGTGACAGTTTACCTGGTATAAGAAACAGGATGATTATGAAAGCAAAGCCAACAATCATGGATAGACCATGGAAGCCTGTGGCTGTCACGACTGTTGACTTGGATCCTTCATCTCAGGTTGTTAAAAGTGCTTGGTAAAATCCAGAGGTTTGCAGTAGTCGTAACCTCCTGAACACACTGAAATAAAAAGGGTTTCCAGAACATCCTGACCATTTCCATCTACTAGGCTGTGCTGAGCTCAAGCAATACATACTCCAGAGGACAGAAGACAGACAGGTTGGGAACACGTCTACTGCACTTAGGGAGAAAGGGAATGTTGCTACTCAGCCTAGTCCAAGTGTAGAAGCGACACCTCGGTGATTCGACCTTCAAAGACTCGATACATATGAGAACGACTGGTATGAATAAACCTTCAGAAGTGCCGTCTCAGACCTCCTCCCATCATAAGCACAAGCATAATGAAAACACTGAGTTTTCATGGTCTCACACAAAATTAGACTCACTTATGACTTGGCTTTGAGAAGAGTTGAACTACTCATTGTTAAAGACAAATGATCCTTTCTTCTCTGAAGATTTGTGAATCATTCATAGGGTGTGCTGAATAAAACACTTAAGGATCTAATACATAAAAATGAAATAGGCTAAGCACAGAGATGGTTTTCTCCCTTTCTCAAAGGATGGAACATTTCGTATTTCCACTGATCTTGTCTTGACTTCATGTGCAATTATATATTGATTTCTTTTAGTTGAAATACAATAGGACTGAAAATATTGATATAATGCTAATAACTCATGTAGATATGTGTGGTTGTGACATAGGATTCACAAGAGATTTAAATTCACATTTGTCAACGTAAAGGATGAATGGTATTTAGCTTCTTCGTGAATCTAGACCATGAATGAAGAGTTTTCCTCAACATATTTCACTGAGGGAAATACAACGATGATAGGCATAATACTATGCTTCGACTCATGGATATCTAAGCATTGCTCACAATACAGATCTGGTTTTCGAAATCAGGGTTCTTTCAGACTCCTTGAACAGCATTTGTTTTTCTCTATACAGAAGAAACAAACTCATGAGTATCAAACTGGTTCACATAAAGCATGTGTATGAATTGTTATCTTCCTCAACCAGGGATCAAACCCACATCACTTCTACCTCCTGCACTGGTAGGCAGATTATTTAATGACTGTGCCACCTGGGGATAGACATACATTTCAAGGACCACTGCCATCAGCTTCTACTGTTCATGACCAAAGTAGGAGAAACAACATTGGAAGAAGTACTCATAAGGGTACTCATAGGAAGTACTCATAAGTCAAGGAACTGTTATACTGGGTACTCTCGTTATTACTGGAACAAGTCATTTCTTCTGATGATGATGGGTATAACTGAAAAATTATTACAAATGCATGGGATGCGATGTCTACATGATAAATGTGTTCCTCTTGTACTATTGCTTCAGGGATGCCTACTTCAGCATGAACGACTGCACTTCAAGGGATGCCTGCTATTCCAGCTCAAGCAACAGATAGTGAAGTGCAGATCATTGTCTTTTGTTGAAAATAATCAGCAGTTTGTCAACACAGGGAACATGCCGGAGGAACCCTTGGGATGGAATTCTAAAAACAGGTTGGGCCCTCTTTTTGCCAAACCCTGTGATAAAATACAAATCAGAAAAAGAAAAATAGCATCAGTTTGGTCAGGACTTCCTCATCTTTTCTTTCTCAGTAGCAGGAAGCAGACATTGAGGCCAGAGGACTGCAGGATTTCATTGTGAACTAACGTTGGGTGGGGTGGAAGCTCATCACTCTAGTCAGAATGTGGCTAAATAAAATGGAATTTCATTCACTTCATGGACATAGAGTTCTATAATCCTTCATTAAGGAATTCAATGTTATACTTCCTTACACCTTCACGGCCGGGGTCCAGCCCCGGTGGATCCAGCGTGATTCGAAGGTGGGGACGGAGTCGGCATCTTTGGAAAAATACATATTTAATCACAGATATAGAGAGATTAGAAATGGATAGTGTAGTAGGAAGATTAGTGGAGAAAAGAAGGCTGAATAACTTGGATTACGTGGAATAGCATCCATGCTCCAGATGGGAATTCAGCCAGAAAAACGGGAGCAAGAAAGAAGCGACATGGGGGAAATCTGTCTTTCCGGAAACTGATCCGATTTCTTTATGTTTGGTTTTGCTTATATACCTTTTGTTACACACAGGGATGAATACAGAGTCACATGGGAGTCAGCAGTCCTGACCTTTATCAAAATCAGGTGCTTCACATAAATGTATAAAAAAAAGGTCTTAGGGATATTACATCATCTTCTGGCCTTGAGTGAGACCTGCTGACATTTTATGATCCTTTCTCTCTGATAACTGAAAAAACTTATTTCTTACAAAGGTGTTTTTTCTTAAACCAGGCACCACCCTCCAAATAAAGCTGCATTCCTATAGGGTGAGGGTGTAGTGAGTTACAATCAAGAAAAGGAATTTATTTAACCCAAGGTTTACATGATTAGTCTTAAAGGTTAATACTTATTTCTCCTATATGCTTAAAGGTTAATACTTATTTCTTCTATATGTTAGTTATATTCATTATAAGGGTAGGGAACATGGAGATTTACCAGCAAACATCAGCCCAACAAATGAAAATCCTTTCACCAATGCTCCCCTTAAGATCTATTTAGTCTTAAGATATGATAAAGTTACATTCTTACATAGCAAGGATACAGTGATTTATAACAAAGTACAGTGATCTATTGCAAAAGAGAAAATCCATTAGCTCAAAAAGTCTAGTATTGCTAACATCAAAAACTGCTGTATTTCCTTTTCTATATTCCAAATACATTCATTAATATATTCCCAAGTGCCTAAGGATATGGAGGCCTGGCGGCAATCATTGACTCAAGAAGAAAAAGCCCTATGCTAATTAAGACTCTCCAAAACTCTGTGCTCTTTATGGTTAAGAGGTAGTAAACAATCATGTGGCAGGAGTAAGGATAATCCTGTCACACAAGCTAGTCTGTCAGCAGAGAGGTTTGACCTGAGACATCCTTGTCCCACCCAGAGCAGGGAATTAGCAGCAATTATTGACACAACAAATGAAAAACCCTTCACCAAATAATTCCTAACCAACCCATTATACTAATAATTTCTAACTCCCCCAAATAATTTGCCTTTAATAACTCTAAAACATCTCGTGCCTCTCAGATTGGGACGCTGTAAACAATCACATGTGGCCGGACTAACCTATACAGGTGGGCTAGATAACCTTCAGAGCAGTACGTAAGCTGAAACGCTCTTGTCACACCCAAGAATTCTTATTGCCTTGGAGCTGCACGTTTGCTCCTTCTCCGAGGGAAACGGTTATGGGGGAGAGCCCCCCGTAAAGTCAGAGGTGTAGGTGAGAGCATAAAACAGAGTCTGGTTTTGGGGTAGATGCTCGGGAACAGGGGGTTTCCTGAGGCTTGATCACGCCTTTGCGTATGCCAAGCCTCCTTCCTCATGACCTTTGCCATGGGCGGAGTTCCTCACACTGGCCCCCTGCACTTCACAGTCTCTTGGTTTACAAGAATCTCAACTGCTAGTCCAACACTTACACAATGAGTGTTACAGGTAGTAGGAGTGTATAAATGATGATGAGTAATGATAGGAAGTTTATTTATTCTCTGTTTGAATTCTTGATTTTTTACATACTTTTCTATAATATCCTTACAGATGTGAATATTTTACTGGCATGTATAAATACACGTTGAGTAGTGCTATGATAACTCATAGTGTTGGCACAATAAATATCATGCTTACTATGTGCTTTTCCTATATTCCTTTTGAGATTCTCTTCCATTATACGTTATCATAAGATATTTAATAGTTTCCTAAACTGTACAGTAGGTCCTTGTGGCTTCTTTTATATATAGCAATGTATTTGTTAATAATTCAAACAAAAACTGATACACAAATATTCACATTGACATTCACAATAGCTCAAAGGTAGAACTCATTCAAGTGTCCGTTGGTGGGAGACTGAATATGCAACACAAGGTATATTCAGAAGCTTCAACGGTATTCCACCATACAAAAAAGTACATGAAATGGGGCTGCCACTCTGCAAGACATTACAGAAATGACTCCAAAACGAACACATGGAATAAATACATAGTTCGATTCCAATTCATGCTATGTACCCAAAAGGATTGGGAAACGGGGCTGAGAAAATGGATACTTCTTCGGTCCTACTCACAACAGCATGATTCACACTGGCAAACAAACAGAAGTAATCTAAGTGTCTGTGGCAGCCAATTCCATAAACAAACTGTGGTATACACACAATGGAATCTGATTCGGCCCTTCAAAGTCAGTAATTCTGACAATGCGACAATGTGGACAAACCTTATGGTCATTAGATTAAGTGAAATAAACCAGACCAAAAGAAGACAAACGTTCTGTGATTCCCCTCGTATGAGATATCCAAACAAGTCAAATCTGTCAGAAATAGCAGAAAGTGATTCCGACCGATCGAAGAGAGTTCATGTTTCATGGACCTCAGTTTCCCTTCGAAAAACTGACTTCCCGTGATATCTCCAAAACCAATTAGACAAATAATTGGAAGCTATATCCAGTCAAATCAATGTCGACATGATGTTACAGTGTACACCAAGCTCACTCAAACTTCTCAACAGACAAAAGGCAAAACTGTACCTCAGCTTAGCTTAAAACCGTATCTACAGTACCTCACTTCTGCTTATAAAATTTAACAACAACAACAACGACACACTAAAGTCTATCCAAAGAAGGATATAAAACATATATAACATCAACTTTAAACAATTAGAAATTTTTAAACTGTGAAAAACCTTATTCACAAAACTTGAACACAAGCCACAGCAAAATATATTTATAAAATACATATCTGATAAAGGATTGTACTCCAAATATACCAAAAAATCTAGAACAATCTCGTAAAAAATGTATACACCTAAACACCTGGCCTACAGAAATATAAAGATAGTAAATAAGCCTATCAAAAAGACTCAAAATCACATATCATTAGGAAATGACAAACTAAAATAAGAGTGAGGTAGCACTGCACACCTATTAGATCCAGTCAACTCAAAAAAAGGGGGTAGGGCACAGCTTCTCCGGTGGCTCAGTGGTGAAGAATCTGCCTGACAATGCAAGACACTCTAGTTCGATCCCTTACCCCAGAAGATCCCACATGCCACAGAGAAACATAGCTGGATTTTTCCATAGCTAAACAAGGCTCACCTGTAAATCTGCACAGCAGCCATACCCTTCCTTTCCTTTGATTTAATTTTTTAATATTTGTTTCTTTTTTAATTTGGCTGCACCAGGTCAACCTTCATTGAGGCAAGCCAGATATTTAGCTACAGCATGCAAATTCTCCACTGTGGTATGGGAGATCTACTTCTTGGATCAGGGAATGAACCTGGGCCTCCTTCTTTGGGAGTGTCCAGTCTCAGCCACTGGACCACCAGGAAGTGCCTGTTTTGTTTTTAGATGAAGGTGGAATCTAAGGTGATATCTTGGGCCATTTCAGTCACTGACTCAGTTTCCTGAGTTTCTCCAAAGCACGCACAAGGTGCACATTATTAAACTGGTTTGCAAAACAAGAAAAGGTTGTCTGCTACAACACTTCCGCTTACAAATATCTAAACGGTAAATGGCATATTATTTATTTTTCATTACTATGGGGGGAGAAAGAATGCAGGATTCATACATGTTACAACATGAAGAAATATTAAAACCATCTTCAGTGAAAAAAAAATCCATATAGGAAAGGCCACCCAGAACCACCATGTCTGCTTTCAATCCATCAAGTTTGTCCGAATAACTGGATATCTCAGTAACACTCTAAATAAAGAAAAAAGGATGAAGATGGAAACAAAAGATATATTCATACACTTGAACAATTGCTAAAAGTGGAAGTGGGGCTGTGGATTACATTATAATGTAGATACCATATGATTTCCTGATTTTGGAGATTATGTGCTGGTTCTGCAGAAGGTACCCATTTTGGATAAAACACAGAGAGTATTTTAGATGATGTGGCAAATGTTAGCACTTGTTCCCATTGCTAGGCATTTTCTGTACATTTTAAATGACTGGAAAGTATACTAGGTTTCAAAACAACCATGTCAATACCACAAAAGACATTTAGAGTAGACAGGCAGGAAACTTTCTTACACAGGCCAAGACTTACCCAGACGAAGTTCAAGGGAAGCTGCGATGCTCACTGCCCTTGAAGGAGTCCACGTGGAATGAAGAAGTACTGTGGGAAGTCTATGAGTAACCACCATGTCTTGGGTCCTCTGGATGACCTACTGCAGGAGAAACAGATTTGACAGATAAAATGTTCCACATACCTTCACAAAAAGTTGTTAGACTACATTCAGTAAAGCTGAATCATTTCGGATCAATTTACAATCCTATAAAATACTACCATTTACAGTCCAAAAATCACTTGCATTTCTATACACTAATAACAATCAGAAAAAAAAATTAAGACAATCCCACTTAAATAAAACATCTAGCAACAAACTTAATCAAGAACATAAAACACCAGTAGTCAGAAAACTAGAAAGCACTGATAAAGAAACCAAAGAAAACACAAATACACAGAAAATTATTCCACGCTCATGCACTGGAACAATGAGGAGTTAAAAGGTCCATTCCAACCAAAGTCATCAACAAGTACACTGACTGCAATCACAAAGTAATATTCAATGGCATTTTTCACAGAAATAGAAATATTCCTAATATGAGACTGCTAATGTTGAACAGGACCTTAAACGGCCAAAAAGACTCTGAGAAAGAGGAACACAGCCGGAGGCATCTTCCTATCCCTCTTCAAACTACATCACGGAGCTGTACTGATCACCACAGTGAGGAACTGGCAGGAACACAGACACATGGACTCCAGGAGAGAATAGACAGCCCAGAAACGAACCCACATGTACATGGTCAATTCCTGAAAATCAAACCAGGAACGAGCGAAGAGGAAAGGACAGTCTTCTCAAGAAACAGTGACAGGGAAACAGCCACCTACACGGAAGAACATCAGTGTTCATCCTCTACATCATCTAACGCAAATCTAACTAAAAACCCACCGTTTTGCACACAGAGCTCTTTCCCCCTGAGTCCTCTGAGATGGACCTCCACTCAGCCCTCAGCTGGACACAGGAAACGTCTACTCGGTCCTCATTTTTCGCTTTGGCAGCGCCTCCCTGCTGGTGGGCACTGAGGCATCCCTGCTCCTCTCAGCCTGGATGTAGCCCTGTTATCCAGAAGCCTGAGCCCTGATGGTCCTGAGGAGACAAAGCTCCCGCCAGCTGCTCACGGAGCAGAGTCTAAAGGCAAAGCGTCCTGCGCCCGTGGCTCAGAGGGGGGTTTGGCGCCCCCTGCGGGCCACAAGAGGAGAGCGGGCAGCCCGGCACTCACAGACCTCAGAGGGCTCACCCAGAAGCAGCTCTGCTGCGAGCACTCAGACTGGAAGCCCAAACTGAAATGGAGCAGAATAGCTCTGTGACCCTCCGCAAAACATGGCTAAGGAACAATCAGAGCCTGTATGGAATGCAGCCATAAAAAGGAACACATTTGAGTCCGTTCTAATAAAGGGGAGGGAGTCAGTCAAAGAGAGAAAAACATGGAATCTAGAAGGATGGTACTGACAAGTCTGTTCACAGAGCAGCAATGGAGATCCAGACATGGAGAACAGACTTACAGACGAGGGTGGGGAACAAGAAGGAGAGGGTGAGACGAATGGAGAGAGCAGCATGGATGCAGGTACACCAACATTTGTAAATAGACAACCAATGGGAATTTGCTGTATGATTCAGGGAACTCAAACTGGGGCTCTGTAGTAACCTAGAGAGGTGGCAATGGGTGTGAAGTGGGAGGGAGATTCAAGAGCAAGAGGACATAGGTACACCTAATGTGGATGTATGACAAATCAAACCAATATTGTAAAGCAATGATCAATCAACTAAAAAGAAATAACTGTTTAAAAAAATATGAACATAAACACAAACTTTGCAACAAGGTAACTCCATTTTAAAAACTATAGAAATTTTAGAAAACTACAAAAGTTCTACATGACCTTTGGTCTGGTGATCAGGTCTAACACACACAAAAAAAGCCAGCTTACCAAATTATGAATATAAATTATTTAAAACATTGCCTTTTATCATTTCATACATTTACCCTGTGGAGGACCTTACTCGAGAGAACCAAAAACAAACGGTTAAATGAACCACGGACCACCCACCCTGGCCAGGCGACAGAGAAAAGAAAGCACTTGCAGCAGTCATCTTACAACAGGAGGTCCTGGGAAGGAACAAGGAACGAACAAGCTACCACCAACCAGAATTCTGGAGAGGTCAGGTGATGGGAGGCTCCAGTTCAGAGGTCCTACCAACCTCCCAGGATCCACTTCGCTGGAATCCATCTCGGCTGAGTGATGTGTGTGCCCCCAAGAAGGATCCCAGTTCAGAATGCCTGGCAAGAGACAAACCAGAAATGAACCCAATGACCATAAAACCTGAGACTGTGAGCCACGTGACAGAGTGGTTCTCTCCGTTTCCCTCACCCTCCTGCCCTCCACCCTGGCAACCCTTCCCAATAAAGCCTCTCGCTTGGACAGCACTCCTCTCCTCAGACAACTCATTGCCCAGTGTCAGACAAGAACTCACTCTCAAGCCCTGGAAGGGATCCCCCTTCCTTCATCAAAAGCAATATCCAGGAGAAAATATCTTCAAAACGCTATCTTGTAGAGAAGGAAATGGCAATGGCAGCCACTCCGGTACCATTGCCTGGAGATTCCAACGGACAGAGGAGCCTGGTAGGCTGCAACCCCGGGGTCACTAAGAGTCGGACACGACTTCACTGAGTGACTTCACTTCCACTTTTCACTTTCATGCACTGGAGAAGGACATGGCAACCCACTCCAGGGTTCTTGCCTGGAGAATCCCAGGGACAGAGGAGCCTGGGAGGCTGCTGTCTATGGGGTCATGCAGAGTCAGGCACGACTGAAGCGACTCAGCAGCAGCAGCAGAGAAGGAAATGGCACCACCTGCAGTACTCTGATCTCAGAAATCCCAGGGACAGAGGAGCTTGGTGGGCTACAGTCCCAAAGCAGGGCATTTCTGAGGGGAGGAAACAGTCCCAGGGAAGCTGAGCTGCTCCCCAAAGGCCCCAGAGCTTTGGATAGCACACCAGAGCTGTGGCTGAGGATTCCCAGCTGCCGTGCCTCTTGATCCTGGCCTCTTTCACTAGATGCATGTGTGGAAAACTAGAATCTAAAATATGCCCTGGTGGTTCCATAGTAAAGAATCCACCTGCCAGTGCTGGAGATGCATGTGCGATCCCTACGATGGGAAGATCCCACATCCTATGGAGTCTGTGTGCCACAACTGCCCAGCCTGTGCTCTAGATCCTGGAAGCCACGATGCCGAGTTCACATGCTGCAGCCACTGAAGCCCATGAGCCTGTGCCCCTCAACAAGAAGAGACACTGCAGTGACAAGCCTGCAAACCACTAGTTATGGCCCATGCTCACCAAAACAAGAGAAAAGCCCACACACAAAGATGCAACACAGCCAACAATAAATAAAACTGTTTTCCTAAAAAAAATCCATATCTGACAAAGAAACTGTACTCGAATTGTCCAAGAACACTAGAGCAAACAAGCCCATTCATAATTGGTAGCGACTGAAATAGACACCTGGCCACTGAGGGTATACTGATAGTAAACTAGCATACAAAAACATCCTCAAGATACTGGTGCAATGCACACAGAGCCCCCTTTGAAAGACAATCTGACAGTTTTTTCTCAGTAACCACGTGGGACAAGCACTGAATTCTGTGTATGACAAGCGGTGGAAGCCAGGTATCTTACCATTGGAATGCAAAGTTACAGATAAACAAAAGGAAATGTTACAATGTCCATGTCCTGGCGGATTGGGTTGGAGACATCATCACAAATTACCTTTAACAGCATATGTTCAAAGGTGAGCTGGAATACATGTATATATATATCCATGTATTGTCAGCTGAGCATATTGAGTTCCTCCATGTATGTTTTAAATATCATTCTCTAATAAAAGGGAACAGGAAACATCTCCGATGGCCCGGTGGTAAAGAATCTGCCTACCGATGCAGGGAACACGGCTTCAAACCCTGTGTAGAAGATTCCACACACCCAGCGGCAACGAAGCCCTTGGACAACTCTTGAAGTTTGCATGCTCCAGAGCCCAAGTTCTGCAAACAGAGAAAGCACTGCAATGAGAAGCCATGGCACAGCAACTAGAGGGTAGCCTCTGCTCACTACAACTAGACAAACTAGCAATAAAGACCCAGCACAGTCAAAAATAATGTAATGTTTAAAAAAGGGACAGTTCTTTGAAGAAATGACTGAGACTAGGGGTGAGACTGTAAATATATGAGCCAGGGTCATCTTAAATTATGAGAAATTAAAGAAATTAAAGACAACTATCAAGCTGTCCAAACTGATACAAATGAATGATGACACAGTGTTATCTGTATACACCAGCAAATAACAATCTGAAAAGGAATTTAAACAAACAATTCCCTTTCAATCATGTCAACATTAATAAAAGACTTTGCTATGGACGGAATGAGGATGACAAGACTGGCACACTGGAAATGATACATGATTGCTGAAAAATACCCTAAAGACATGGACAGATACTCCATAGCGATGAAAAGACTTCAGTTGGCAATACCGTGGAATGCATCTTCAATCTGAAATGAAGATTCAATATGAATTACAAAAGGCTGAAAGGTGGTTGCTAAACCACAAAAGATGCCAGCATTCTTGGCCTCCAGACGAGAATTCAATCCAGGGCAAGTGACGAAGCTTGATGGCTCAGAGGTTTTCTGTTAAAAAGTTTTATTAAGGTACAAAAGAGATCGAGAGAGCTGCTGACATAGACATTAGAAGGGGGAAGAAAGAGGACCCCCTGCTAGTCTTTAGCCAGATGTTATACAGCCACTAGCAGTCTGCTAATGAAAGAAAGACAATGTCTCCGAGAATGGCACCAGGCCCCTCACCCACAGCATGCATTGAGATAACATTGGCAGCAGATGAGTCATCCCAGGCCATAAAACGACGGACATGAATCTTGAAGAAAGGCAGATTTCCAAGCAAATATATAGTTTCATTCACATAGATTAAGAGAACAAGGTATGAGTAAACAGACTGGTTTGTCAAGTCGTTTCTGAGCCTTTAGGGGGAACTGACAGGAAGACAGAGCCTTGGGTAAACAGTACATTAACATAACTTAAGACTAACATTTCCATACCTTAAGACAAACATTTCCATAAGAAAAAGGCATTGCTTAGCTCAAGGTTTGAGAAAAGTTACATTCAGGTGGAGCCAGGAGTTGTCATGGCAACACAGAATCTTCCCAGAAACCTCCTTTTAAATTTGTATCAAGATGGAGAGAAAAAAATGCAACACTCTTTTGTCTCCTCCTGCCTCTTCAGAGAGAGAAAAAAACGTCTGACACTTGCAGTCTCTTTTCTCTGTCTGGAGACCCCTGGCCTTCCTGCCTGGTATCCTCTCCAGGCCTGTAGGAAGCAATACACTAAGCTGCTTGGGAAAACCGCGCGGGTCTGAGCTTTATGCAAAGGAGTAAAGCGGTAAAACCCTTGGCCCCAAAGGCGAGGCTTTTCTGCGACCGCCATGTTAGTCGCCTCCGAAACTGCAAACAAAGAGGGCAGAATACATGATTCCCTGCTCCGCCGAGTCCGAGTTCCCTTACCTGTGGTCCACAGCCCTCCACTCTGCTCGCTGGATGCCGATCGACGGGGACCCAGGAGCCCACGAAACGAGCATTCCCAGCTGCAATGGCGAGCCCTGAGAGCACAACCCGGAACCCCTGGCCCCAACGCGCCGCCGTGTTCATCCCGCCCCAGACCCGCCCAGGTTCGCCCCGCCCCCGCCGCGCGCACGGTGCGCCCCACCCCCACGCCCCCTTCCAGGACAGCCCGCGGGACCGCGCCTGCCTCCAGGCGACACACAAGGACAAGCGAATCCACCCCACCGAGACAATCCACGCTTTTTCTCAGCTGATCTGTCTATGATTTTGGGATAAAACGATGACTACAGAAAGCAAAGATGACCTAGGACAGCCATGATATTCTATAGACCCAGACCCTGGCGGGGAGAGGCTTCAAGAGGGCCCGGGAGCTCTGTTTGAACTAGCGAGCACCTGTAGGGTAGCGGTTAGGCAGGCTGGTGAGCAAACAAACTATGGTCTGTAAGTCAAGAGTTCAAATCTCCATTAAGACCCTTTTGCTCTTAGGGGGCGGGAGACCGCAAGAGGCGGGGCTTAGACCAGAAAAGTTGATTTTTATTTTAGAGGTTTATTGTTAAGCTTAGGGTTAGGCTTCGGGCAACCCCCCAACTTGTTCGGGTTCGGGTTCAGCGTTAGGGTTAGAATTCGGGGAACCCCCCTCTTCTTAGAGTTCAGGTTTGGGTTAGGGTTCAGGTTAGGGTTGGCATTAGGGTTAGGGTTACAGCTTAAAGTGAGCGCTAATAGGGCCCATAGTTCTTTATTAGCCTGCCCTGGCGGGCCGAGGCTTGAAGAGTGCCTGGGAGCAACACAAAGCCCAGTGAGCTTGGGTAACATAGCGGTTAGCCGGGCGGCCAAGTAAACAGGCAATTTGGCTCCGTGAGTGAGAAGTTCAAACCCAGCCTCGTCTCCTTTGCTTTCAGCGGGTGGGGGACCGCAACGGGCGGACCTTAGGTCAGAAAAGTTTCTTTTTCTTTTACAGTTTTATTGTGAGGGTTACGGTTAGGGTTCCCGCATCCCCTCAACTTGTTAGGGTTCAGGTTCAGAGTTCGGGTTCGGGGAATCCCCTCTCTTCTTAGGGTTTGGATTCGGGTTCGGGTTAGGGTTCAGGGTTCGGGTTTGGGGTACGTGGTTCGTGTTTGGGGTTTGGAGTTCAGGGTTTGGGGTTAGGGCTTCGCGGTTCTAGTTTGGGCTTTGGGGTTCCGATTAGGGGTTCAAGGTCCAGCTTAGCAGTTTCAGATTTGGGGTTCGGGTTAGGGGTTCGCGGTTCGGGTTTGGGATTTGAGGATCGGGTTAAGGGTTTGGGGTTTGGGGTATGGGGATCAGGTTAGGGGATCTCGGTTTGGGTTAGGGGTTCGCAGTTCGGGTTTGGGGTTTGAGGTTAGGGTTAGGGGTTTGGTGTTTGGGGTTCGCGGTTTGGGGTTTGGGGATCAGGTTAGGGGTTCTCGGTTTGGGTTAGGGGATCGCAGTTTGCGTTTGGGGTTTGAGGTTAGGGTTAGGGGTTTGGGGTTTGGGGTTCACGGTTTGAGTTGGGGGTTTGGGATTTGGGTTAAGGGTTTTGGGTTTGGGATTCGGGTTAGCGGTTTGGGGTTTGGGCTTCGCGGTTTGGGTTTGGGGTTTGGGGTTTGGGTTAGGGGCTCGCGGTTAGGGTTTGGGGTTTGGGGTTCGGGTTAGGGGTTCTCGGTTCGGGTTAGGGGTTCACGGTTTTGGTTAGGGGTTAGCGGTTTGGGGTTTGGAGTTTGGGATTTCGGTCAGGGGTTCGCGGTTTGGGGTTTGGGGTTCGGGTTAGGGGTTCTCGGTTCGGGTTAGGGGTTCGCGGTTTAGGTTAAGGTTTAGGGGTTTGGGGTTTGGAGTTTGGAATTTGGTGAGGGGTTCGCGGTATGGGGTTCCTGTTATGGGTTTGGGGTTTGGGTTCAGGGTTGGGGGTTGGGGGTTTTGGGTTCAGTTTATGGGTTCGCGGTTCAGGTTAGGGATTAGGGGTTTGGGATTTGGGTTTGGGGTTCGGGGATTGGGGTTGGGGGTTCCGAATAGGGGTTCACTATGTGAGGGTTGTGGTTCGGGGGTCGAGACTTGAGGTTTGGGGTTTGGGGTTCGGGGGATTGGGTTCATGGTTTGGGGTTGGGGGTATGAGGTGCAGTTTAGAGTTTCGCTGTTCGGGTTAGGAGTTAGGGTTGGCGGTTCGGGGTTCGCCTTCGGGGTTTGGGGTGTGCGATTTGGGGTTTGAGGTTTGGGGTTCTGGTTACGGGTTGGGGGTTTGGAGTTTGGGTTTGGGGGTTTGGGTTTTGGGGTTTGGGTTTCGGGTTTTAGGGTTCAGTTTCGGTGTTCGCGGATGGGCTTTGGGGTTCGGGTTAGGGGTTTGCGATTCGGGTTAGGGGTTTGAGGTTAGGGTTCAGGGTGTGGGGTGTGGGGTACAGGTTAGGGGTTTGGGTTCAGGGTTTAGGGTTCGGTTTAGGGGTTTGCAGTTCCGGTAAGGGATTCAGGGTGTGCGGTTTGGGTTTGGGTTTGGGGTTCAGGTTAGCGGTTTGGGGTTCGGGGTTTGGGTTCCGGATTTGGGGTTCGGGGTTCGAGTTATGGATTCGGGGTTTGGGCTACGTGGTTCGGTGTTTGCGGTTTGGGGTATGGGGGTCAGGGTTTGGGTTTGGGGGTTGGGGCTCGGGTTAGGGGTTCGGGTTCGGGTTCGGGTTAGGGGTTCACGGTTCGGGTTAGGGGTTTGGGGTTCGGAGTTTGGGGATTGGGTTAGGGGTTTGGAGTTTGGGTTAGGGGTTTGGGGTTCCCAGTTCAGGGTTTGGGTTTTGCAGTTGGAATAGGGGTTCAGATTCAGGGTATGGGGTTTGGGGTTCGGGTTCCATGTTTGGGGTATGTGGTTCGGGGTTTGGGGGACGTGGTTTGTTGTTTGGGGTTTGGGGTTCCGGTTAGGGTTTTTCAGTTTGGACTTTGGGGTATGGGTTAGGAGTTTGGGGTCTGGGGTTTAGGTATTGGGGTTTTGATTCAGTTTAGGGGTTTGCGGTTTGGGTTTGGCGTCGGGCTTTGGGGTTTGGGGTTTGGGGCTCGAGGTTCGGGATTCATGGATTGGGGTTCGGTTTAGGGGTTCGCTGTTCGGGTTAGGGGTTAGTGATTGGGGTTCGTGTTTTAGGTTAGGGTTCGCAGTTCAGGTTATCGGTTAGGGGTTCGGTGCTTGGTTTTCGGGTTTGGATTAGGGGTTCAGGTAGGGGTTTGGGTTAGGGGATCCTGATTCAGGTTGGGAGTTTGGTCCTTGGGGTTCGAGATTTGGATTCGGTATATGGGTTGGGGTCACGCTTTGGTGCTCGGGTTAGGGGTTTGGGGTTCAGAGTTTGGGGTTTCTGGTTCTGATTATGGGCTTGGGGTTTGGGGTATGGGGTTCGGCTTGGGGTTAGAGGTTCGCGGTTTGGGGTTTCGATTTAGAGATTGGAGTTTGGGTTTGGGATTCAGGGGTCGGTGATCGGGCTTCGGGTTGGGTTAGGGTTCAGGTGCACGGTTTGCAGACTGGAGCTCAGGATTCGGTTTCCGGGTTCGGGATATAGGGTTTTGAGGTCAGGGTCGAGTTCGTGGTTTGGAGTCGCGGTTAGGGGCTAGTGACTGCCACAAAGCCAAGGGCTCCAGCAGTGAGAGCTCTGTCAGAGGGAAGGGAAGGGCAACTGCAGGGCTTCTCCAGCTGTAGCTTGGCCTCCCAGACTCAGCGCCCCATGGAGAGCACCAGGCTCCCAGGGCCCCTGGCTTGGGTCTGCAGCACCCCCACACCCGGAGGATGACTCCGTGGGAGCCCAGCAGGTGCCTGACAGAAAACGGTTCCCTAGCGCTCTCCTCCCCAGCAGAGACGTGTGCAGGTGGTTGGGGCCTGCCCCTGCGTGTCTTGGCTCCCGCCCACAGCCCCAGCTCAGGAGAGGCAGCCCCTGAGCCAAGACCTGCAGGAGGCGCGGGGCGCCCTCGCATGGAAGCCGAGTGAACAGCATGTGGGGAAGCGAGACTCCACGGGGGAAGACAACGCAGCCCAGCCGCGTATGGCTGCAATCCCTGCTTGGGCGGAGCCGAGTGCGCCTCCAGTACGGCAGAGCTCCAGCTCTGCTCAGAGGCCCGATCTGGCAGAGTTCCTGGGGCGAGGCTGCTCTGGGCTGGGCGAGCCTTGCCCAGACTTGCCTCGCTGCTAGGCTTCTTGCCCAGGAAGGAGCAGGGTGCGCAAGACTGTGAGACCCCACTGGCGCCTTCTTGGCCTCAGCTCCGCTCCTGCCTTGCCTTTGCACCTAGGCCCAAGGGGTCCTTGGGGAGGGCTTAGGGGCCGGTGGGTTGCACATTGCCAAGGGCTCCAGCAGTGAGAGCTCTGTCAGAGGGAAGGAAAGGGCAACTGCAGGGCTCTTCCAGCGGTTTCTTGGCCGCCCAGGCTCATAGCCACACGGGGAGCACCAGGCCCCCTGGGACCCTGGCAGGTGTCAGCAGCCCCGCACACCGGAGGCTGACCCCGTGGGCGCCCGGAATGTGCCTGACAAATGTAGGTTCCCTAGCTCTCTCTTCCCCAGCAGAGACGTATGCAGGTGATTGGGGCCTGCCCCTCCGTCTCTGGGCTCCCTCAAACAGCCCCAGCAGGGAAAGCAGCCCCTGAGCCAAGACCAGCAGGAGGTGCGGGGCCCCCCTGTCTGGAAGCCGAGGCCAGAGCATGCGGGGAATCGAGCCTCCTCGATGGAAGACGAGGCAGCCCAACCGTGAGTGGCTGCAAGCCCTGCTTGGGCGGAGCCGAGTGCGCCTCCAGTACAGCAGAGCTGGAATTCTGCTCAGAGGCCCGATCTGGCAGAGTTCCTGGCGCGAGGCTGCTCTGCCCTGGGCGAGCCTTACCCAGACTTTCCTCCCTGCTAGGCTTCCTGCCCAGGAAGGAGCAGGCTGCGCGAGGCTGAAAGACGCCACTGGCGCCTTCCTGGCCTCAGCTCCACTCCTGCCTTGCCTTTTCACCTATGCCCCCAAGCGTCTTGGGGAGGGCTGAGGGACCGGTGGATTCCACACTGCCAAGGGCTCCAGCAGTGAGAGCTCTGTCAGAGGGAAGGGAAGGGCAACCGCAGCGCTCCTCCAGCGGTTACTTGGCCGCCCAGACTCAGCGCCACACGGAGAGCACCAGGCTCCCAGGGTCCCTGGTGGGGTCTGCAGCCCCGCACACCCGGAGGCTGACTCCGTGGGCGCACAGCAGGTGTCTGACAGACGTAGGTTCCCTAGCGCTATCCTCCCCAGGAAGACATGTGCAGGTTTTGGGGGCCTGCCCTTGCGTGTCTGGGATCTCTCACGCAGCCCCAGCTCAGTGGAAGCAGCCCCTGAGGCAAGCCCTGCCGTAGGCGCGGGGCGCCCCAGCATGGAAGCCAAGCGCACAGCAAGGGGGAATGCGAGCCTCCTCAGGGGAAGACGAGGCAGCCCAGCTGCGTGTGGCTGCAAGCCCTGCTTGGGCGGAGCCGAGTGCGCCTCCAGTACGGCAGAGCTCCAGCTCTGCTCAGGGGCCCGATCTGGCAGAGTTCCTGGCGTGAGGCTGCTCTGCTCTGGGCGAGTCTTGCCCAGATTTTCCTCGCTGCTAGGCTTCCTGCGAGGAAGGAGCAGGCTGTGCGAGGCTGGGAGACGCCACTGGTGCCTTTCTGGCCTCAGCTCCGCTCCTGCCTTGCCTTTGCACCTAGGCCCCAGGCGTCCTTGTGAATGGCTTTGGGCCCGGTGGTTTCCACACTGCCAAGGGCTCCAGCAGTGAGAGCTCTGTCAGAGAAAAGGGAATGGCAACTGCAGGGCTCCTCCAGCGGTCGCTTGGCCGCCCAGACTCAGCGCCGCACGGAGAGCACAAGGCTCACAGGGTCCCTGGCTGGGGTCTGCAGCCCCGCACACCCGGAGGCTGACTATGTGGGCGCCCAGCAGGTGCCTGAGAGTCGTAGGTTCCCTAGCACTCTCCTCCCCAGCAGAGACATGTGCAGGTGGTTGGGGCCGGTCCCTGCGTGTCCTCTTTCCCACACACAGCCCCAGCTCAGGGGATGCAGCCCCTGAGCCAAGACCTGCAGGAGGCGTGGGACGCCCCCGCCTGCAAGCCGAGTCCACAGCATGCGGGGAAGCGAGCCTCCTCGGGGGAAGACAGGCAGCCCAGCCCCGTGCGGCTGCAAGCCCTGCTTGGGCAGAGCCGAGTGCACCTCCTGTACCGCAGAGCTCCAGCTCTGCTCAGAGGCCCGATCTAGTAGAGTTCCTGGTGCGAGGCTGCTGTGCCCTGGGCGAGCCTTGCCCAGGCTTCCCTCGCTGCTAGGCTTCGTGCCCAGGATGGAGCAGGCTGTGCGAGGGTGGGAGATGCACTGGCGCCTTCCTGGCCTCAGCTCTGCTCCTGCCTTGCCTTTGCACCTAGGCCCCAGGCCTTCTTGTGGAGAGATTAGGGGCCGGTGGGTTCCACACTGCCAAGGGCTCCAGCAGTGAGAGCTCTGTCAGAGGGAAGGGAAGGGCCACTGCAGAGCTCCTTCAGCTGTTGCTTGGCTGCCCATACTCAACGCCGCACTGAGAGCCCCAGGCACCCAGGGCCCATGGCTGACTTCTGCATTCCCCACAACCGAAGACTCACTCTGTGGGCTCCAGACAGGTGCCTGACAGAGGTAGGTTCCTTAGCGCTGTCCTCCCCAGCAGAAAGGTGTGCAGGTGGTTGGGGCCTGCACCTGCGTCTCTGAGCTCCTGCCCACAACCCAGCTCAGGGGAAGCGGACCTTAAGCCAAACCTGCAGGAGGCGAGGGTCGGCTCCGCCTGGAAGCCGAGTGCACAGCATGCGGGGAATCGAGCCTCCTCGGGGGAAGATGATGCAGCACAGCCGCGTGCCGCTACAAGCCCTGGTTGGTCGGAGTCAAGTGCGCCTCCTCTAGGGCATAGCTCCAGGTCTGCTCAGAGGCCCGATCTGGCAGAGTTCCTGGCGCGAGGCTGCTCTGCCCTGGGCGAGCCTTGCCGAGACGTGCCTCGCTGCTAGGCTTAGTGCCCATGAAGGAGCAGGCTGTGCGAGGCTGGTATACCCCATGGGCGCCTTCCTTGCCTCAGCTCTGATCCTGCCTTGCTTTTGCAGGTAGGCCCCAGGCGTCCTTGGGGAGGAGTTAGGGGCCGGTGGGTTCCACATTGCCACGGGCTAGATCAGTGAGAGCTCTGTCAGAGGGAATGGAAGGGCAACTGCAGGGCTCCTTCAGTTGTTGCTTGGCTGCCCAGACTTGTGCCGCACGGAGAGCACCATGCACCCAGGGCCCCTGGCTGGGATCTGCAGTCCCCAGACCCGGAGACTCACTCCGTGGGCGCCCAGCAGGTGCCTGACAGATGTATATTTCCTAGCGCTCTCGTCCCCAGCAGAGTCGTGTGCAGGCGGGTGGGGCCTGCCCCTGCGTGTCTGGGCTCCCGCCCAGAGCCCCAGCTCAGGGGAAGCAGCCCCTGAGCCAAGACCTGTAGGAGAAGCAGGAGGCCCCTGCCTGGAAGCCGAGTGCGCAGCATGCGGGGAAACGAGCCTCCTCGGGGGAAGATGAGGCAGCCCAACCGCGTGTGGCTGCAACTCCAGTTTGGGCGGAGTCGAGTGCGCCTCCACTACTGCAGAGCTTCAGCTCTGCTCAGAGGCCCGATCTTGCAGAGTTCCTGGTGCGAGGCTGCTCTGCTCTGGGCGAGCGTTCCCCAGACTTGCCTCGCTGCTATTGTTAGTTGCCAGGAAGGACCAGGCTGCGCGAGGCTCGGAGACACCACTGGCGCCTTCCTGGCCTCAGCTTCGCTCCTGCCTTGCCTTTGCACCTAGGCCCCAGGCGTCCTTGTGGAGGTTTTAGGGGCTGGTGTGTTCCACACTGCCAAGGGCTCCAGCAGTGAGAGCTCTGTTCGAGGGAAGGGAAGGGTATATTTGGAGTACAATCCTTTATCAGATATGAGGCCCACACCCTCACCCTGAACCCTCACCCCGAACCCTTACCCTCACCCACACCCTCACCCTGAACCCTAACCCTCACCCTGAACCCTTACCCTCACCCTGAACCCTTACCCTCACCCTCACCCTGAACCCTTACCCTCACCATCACCCTGAACCCTCACCCTGAACCCTTATCCTCACCCTCACCCTCACCCTGAACCCTCATCCTCACCCTCACCCTCACCCTGAACCCTTACCCTCACCCTCACCCTGAACCCTCACGCCTCACCCTAACAAGTTGGGGGGCTCTTCCCCAAACTCTAACCTTAACCCTACTGCCGGGGTCCAGCCCCAGTGGATCCAGGGTGATTCGAAGTTGGGGGCAGAGCCGGCATCTTTGGAAAAATACATATTTAATCACAGATATAGAGAGATTAGAAATGGTTAGTGTAGTAGGAAGATTAGTGGAGAAAAGGAGGCTGAATAACTTAGATTACGTGGAATAGCATCCATGCTCCAGATGGGAATTCAGCCAGAAAAATGGGAGCAAGAAAGAAGTGACATGGGGGAATCAGTCTTTCCGGAAACTGATCCGATTTCTTTATTTTTGGGTTTGCTTATATACCTTTTGTTACACATAGGGATGAATACAGAATCACGTGGGGGTCAGCAGTCCTGACCTTTATCAAAATCAGGTGCTTCACATAAATGTATAAAAAAAGGTCTTAGGGATATTACATCATCTTCTGGCCATGAGTGAGACCTGCTGACATTTTATGATCCTTTATTTCTGATAACCAAAAAACTTATTTTTTCCAAGTGTGTTTTTTCTCAAACCAGGCACCACCCTCCAAATAAAGCTGCATTCCTATAGGGTGTGGGTGTAGTGAGTTACAATCAAGAAAGGAATTTATTTAACCCAAGGTTAACAGGATTAATCTTAAAGGTTAATACTTATTTCTCCTATATGTTAGTTATATTCACTAGAAGGCTAGGGAACATGGAGATTTAGCAGCAAACATCAGCCCAACAAATGAAAATCCTTTCACCAATGCTCCCCTTAAGATCTATTTAGTCTTAAGTTATGATAAAGTTACATTCTTACATAGCAAGGATACAGTGATTTATAACAAAGTACAGTGATCTATTACAAAAGAGAAAATCCATTAGCTTAAAAAGTCTAGTATTGCTAACATCAAAAACTGCTGTATTTCCTTTTCTATATTCCAAATACATTGATTAATATATTCCCAAGTGCCTAAGGATATGGAGGCCTGGCGGCAATCATTGACTCAACAAGAAGAAAAAGCCCTATGCTAATTAAGACTCTCCAAAACTCTGTGCTCTTTATGGTTAAGAGGTAGTAAACAATCATGTGGCAGGAGTAAGGATAATCCTGTCACACAAGCTAGTCTGTCAGCAGAGAGGTTTGACCTGAGACATCCTTGTCCCACCCAGAGCAGGGAATTAGCAGCAATTATTGACACAACAAATGAAAAACCCTTCACCAAATAATTCCTAACCAACCCATTATACTAAAAATTTCTAACTCCCCCAAATAATTTGCCTTTAATAACTCTAAAACATCTCGTGCCTCTCAGATTGGGACGCTGTAAACAATCACATGTGGCCAGACTAACCTATACAGGTGGGCTAGATAACCTTCAGAGCAGTCCGTAAGCTGAAACACTCTTGTCACGCCCAAGAATTCTTATTGCCTTGGAGCTGCACGTTTACTCCTTCTCCGAGAGAAACGGTTATGGGGGAGAGCCCCCCGTAAAGTCAGAGGTGTAGGTGAGAGCATAAAACAGAGTCTGGTTTTGGGGTAGATGCTCGGGAACAGGGGGTTTCCTGAGGCTTGATCACGCCTTTGCGTATGCCAAGCCTCCTTCCTCATGACCTTTGCCATGGGCGGAGTTCCTCACGCTGGCCCAGGGCACCCTACCCTAACCCGACACCTTATCCATATCCTAAACCTAACCCACATCATAGTCACGCCCTCAACCCTATACTTACCCTTGAAGCATGTACCCGCCTCATCTTCGTTTTTGACACCTCCTATGCATAACAAAAGACAAGGTCCTAATGTTTCAAACATGGATCCAAGACCCATTATCCACATAAAAGGAATATACATACTGTGATCACATCATTTAAATCTCTTGCATCACCAAAATACCTCTCCACCACGTATCCAATCGCCATTGATGGATCACATCTCTCTCATACATTTTATAACTTAGCAATCAAATACGCAGCAGTAATCTGGGTAATTATATACACAAGATATATTTATACCATAAATATTTCAACACATTCCACTTTCTACGATGAGTTCAATCTTCACAAAAGTAGGATGAACAGCACCTGTTTCCACTAGGATCCATAGCATTGCACAAAGTGACAGTGAGCGTGAAAATCTTAAAAATGACCACCAGAAAGGTCAGCACGGTTGATATCACAGATTTTTCAGTGTTCCAATACAAGTTCTACCCAAATCCATAAAGAAAGACATACGCGTAGGAAACTACACATTGAAAGCAAGTCTATTGAGATAAATATTGGACATCAATTGTATGAATCTTTAAGGCATAACTGCAGACATTCTTCAGACATTCTTCAAATTCATAGAATGACAACAAAGTATGGCTACGTACAATCCATTCGGTTTTATAAACCACTCATGAATTACCTCACAAGCCATTGAAAACCAGATGACAATTTCAAATAGCTTTGATCTACAAACAAGGCTGTAAGACAGTAAGTTAAAATCGAACTACATGAAGTTAATCCTCAATAGATAGGAAAACACCCCATGGTAGTGAAGTCAATTAACATTAGTTATTAGGGCTTTCATGCACAGACTCATCTCCGATCGATGTGATCTCAATTCACATTTGGCAAAAAATACAAAAGCTGATCTTAACAGTCATATTATTTTTCTTTGTACCCCTAAAAAGAAAAATGAACATGAAAAACTAAATTAAACTTGGAGACTCACATTTCCCAATCGGTATACAAAGCAACGGCATGTCAAACTTTCTAATTCACATATGCATTTAAATGAAATTGGATGAAATACCCCTAAATAAACACACACTGCTATGCCCAATGTTTCACAAGGCAGAAAACACTCAATGAATGAAACGGAGAGGGCCACAGCCAGGAAGGCCAGGGGTCTCCAAAGGGAGGAAACGGGGTGCAAGTGTCAGACAGTTGTTATCTGTCACTTCTGAGGCAGGAGGAAACAAGCTGTTCTCTTTTTTCCCCTTCTCGATACAAATTTAAAAAGAGGTTTTCTCTTACAATTCTGTGTTGCTAGAATGACACCAGGTTCCACCTGAACGTCACTTTTCTCATACTTTGAGCTGACCAAGGCATTTTTCTTATGGAAAGGTTTGCCTTAAGCTATGTGAATGTACTATGTATTTACCCTAGACTCTATCTTCAAGTAGGTTCTGCCTAAAGGCTCAGAACTGACGTGACAAACCAATATGCTTTACTCTTACATGGTTCTCCTGATCTATGTGAATGAAGCGATCTATTTGCTCATATCAATCGTTTTATGGCCCAGGATGACTCACCTGGTGCCACGGTCATCTCCATATTTCTTGTGGGTGAGGGGTCTGCTGCCATTCCTTTCTCTAATGAGTAGACTGCTAGTAGCTAGATAACATCCAGCTAGAGATGAGTAGGGGGGCACTCTTTCTGCCCCCTTCTGATGTCTATGTCAGAAGCTTTCTCTCTTTCATACTTTAATAAAACGTTGCGACACAAAAGCTCTGAGTGATGAAGACTCATCACTGGCCCCGGGTTGAATTCTTCCTCTAAGGAGCCCAAGAATTCAAGCATCTTTCATGGTTAGACAACAACCTTTCAAAACAATGGTCTTTTCAAAAAAAAATGATGATAAGTGATGAGTATGCAGATGTCTACGAATGAAATGGGACCCATCTGTCAAACCACAGAAAAATATATCTTCCCTCAACATACATATAACACAATCAGGCCTTCATATGCATCGATTCGCCAACTATCAAGTCATACAAATATGGATGTAAAATATCACAATACATTCCAAAGTTGAAAAGTGATGGATATTGACTTTGGCCCGCTGGTGCTTCTTTTGATGTCATCTCCATTATATTAGCTATGACAATGAATCATGTGCTGTGCTAAGTCACTTACATTGTGTCCAACTCTTTGGGATCATATGGACTAGGCCCCACCAGGCTCCTCTCTCCATGAGATTCTCTAGGCAAGGATACTGGAGTGGGTTGCCATGCTCTCCATCAGGAGATCTTCCCGCCCCAGGGATCGAATCCATATCTCCTATGTCTCCTGCATGGGTATGTTCCGCATGTTCTTTACCACTAGAACCACCTGGGAAGCCCCAAGACACATGAACATCAGTGGATTTGGGGATCCACGGGGCATATACAGAACCATTCCTCCAACAAAACTGAAGAATGACTTGAAAATCTCAAACAAAACATGAGTATATGTGTTCACAAACTTCACGGAGCAAGGGTTTCTTCGATCTGAAAACTGGCATCGATGAAGGACTGTGTGAAGAATGCTTCAAAGTCTATTTGGGAAACACAGCCTAAGTTGGCTATATTTAGTCCTCAGATGAATGGAATGTCATGAGTACTGGTCGTTTCAAATAAGTAGCATGTGAAGCTGTTTACACTTATTGGGATGCGTGGTATACCACATTCACACATTTCAGTAGCATTGGTGCAAAAATGATACATTTCTCAGGGGAAGCTTCTACATGGACTCTTGGGATCAGAGCTCTAACTCATACACACATACTTTTCCTTTTCAAATGATCCTGCATGATAAGCAAACAAAACACTGGATGAACACCTAGACGGTGAGCTCTGTACTAAATGATTTTAAAGCCAGTAGATGGAATGAGCTGATGAGGAAGACTACAAACGAGTCATCTTCTTCAACTTGGTCAAACTGCTCACAGTCATACAAGTGAATGAAAAGTTGAGCCTGTTGTCATTCAATCTGTTTAAAAGAAATAGAAGAATAACACAAATTAGTAAATCTTATTTTCTTAATAAACATTGTATGATTTCTGCACAGCTTTGTTACTGGCATGAATAGAATATCTACAATAATAACTTGTCACAGTGAAATGGATTCACATTCGCTATCGATTCACATCTATAATTGATGCCATAGCTGTTTGATACTATTGCTTGAATGAATGCAACTTATGTGACTTCACAAACGACAAACACGACTAACATAATAGGTATTACAAAACCTTGAGTGACATGAGCGTGAAGACTTAGTAGAGTTGCTCTCAAGAATAACGATACTATTATTCACTCCAGCCATAGTACTGGAATCTGTACATTGACACCCCTGCAAAAGAAACGGAAAGGATAGAGTCATAATAAAGGAACTTCATAACTATATTCCTACTGTAAACATTCAACACTATGTTTTCTTTTAAACTGACTTTCATATTTGGTCTACTGTAACCTCTTCTGTGTTCATTTTATGCTAAAATTATTGCTAACAGTAAAATTACCATAAGAGCTCTAATTAATTTTTTTTTTACTTGCAAAGCTAGTGATAGAACCAAAGGCCAATATCTACATCAAACAGGAGAAACGGAATGGAAACTGTAAACAATTTTATGGAATAACATTTCCGTGCTCCTACTCAGTCAAACGGACATTCAAAAGGATGTGATTTTTCTGAAACTTTATTTTGGAAACTTGGAAGTGGATGACTGCAAACAATAAAACGAATAATATATTGATACATAATATTAATAATATACAGTGGGTCATTCTTTTTTCTATTCTGCCACAGCTAACTGACAGGAAGCCAGTTGTTGTAACTACTACTAACATAAGACCCTCACCGATAAGTGAAGATATATAGGAAAATCCATAATAGATCCCAAAACCATCAAAGATAGAATGGTAATAAAAAAATACAGTGACAGTTTAGTTGGTATAAGAAACAGGATGATTATGAAAGCAAAGCCAACAATCATGGATAGGCCATGGAAGCCCGTGGCTGTCACGACTGTTGACTTGGATCCTTCATCTGAGGTTGTTAAAAGTGCATGGTAAAATCCAGAGGTTTGCAGCAGTGGTAACCTCCTGAACAGACTGAAATAAACAGGGCTTCCAGAATATCCTGACGATTTCCATCTACTAGGCTGTGGTGAGCTCAAGCAATACATACTCCAGAGGACAGAAGACAGACAGGTTGGGAACACGTCTACTGCACTTAGGGAGAAAGGGAATGTTGCTACTCAGCCTAGTCCAAGTGTAGAAGCGACACCTCGGTGATTCGACCTTCAAAGACTCGATACATATGAGAACGACTGGTATGAATAAACCTTCAGAAGTGCCGTCTCAGACCTCCTCCCATCATAAGCACAAGCATAATGAAAACACTGAGTTTTCATGGTCTCACACAAAATTAGACTCACTTATGACTTGGCTTTGAGAAGAGTTGAACTACTCATTGTTAAAGAGAAATGATCCTTTCTTCTCTGAAGATCTGTGAATCATTCATAGGGTGTGGTGAATAAACTACTTAAGGATCTAATACATAAAAATGCAATAGGCTAAGCACAGAGATGTTTTTCTCCCTTTCTCAAAGGATGGAACATTTTGTATTTGCACTGATTTTATGTCTTGACTTCATGTACAATTATACATTGATTTTTTTAGTTGACATACAATAGGTCTAAAAATATTGATATAATACTAATAACTCATGTTGGTATGTGTGGTTGTCACATAGGATTCACAGGAGATTTAAATTCACAGTTGTCAACGTAAAGGATGAATGCTATTTAGCTTCTTCGTGAATCTAGACCATGAATGAAGAGTTTTCCTCAACATATTTCACTGAGGGAAATACAAGGATGATAGGCATAATACTATGCTTCGACTCATGGATATCTAAGCATTGCTCACATTACAGATCTGATTTTTGAAATCAGGGTTCTTTCAGTGTCCTTGAACAGCATTTGTTTTTCTGTATACAGAAGAAACAAACTCATGAGTATCAAACTGGTTCACATAAAACATGTGTATGAATTGTTATCTTCCTGAACCAGGGATCAAACCCACATCACTTCCACCTCCTGCACTGGTAGGCAGATTATTCATTTATCAACTGCGCCACCTGGGAATCGACATACATTTCAAGGACCACTGCCATCAGCTTCTACTGTTCATGACCAAAGTAGGAGAAACAACATTGGAAGAAGTACTCATAAGGGTACTCATAGGAAGTACTCATAAGTCAAGGAACTGTTATACTGGGTACTCTTGTTATTACTGGGACAAGTCAGTTCCTCCGATGATGATGGGTATAACTGAAAAATTACTACAAAAGCATGGGATGCGATGTCTACATGATAAATGTGTTCCTCTTATACTATTGCTTCAGGGATGCCTACTTCAGCATGAAGGACTGCACTTCAAGGGATGCCTGCTATTCCAGCTCAAGCAACAGATAGTGAAGTGCAGATCATTGTCCTTTGTTGAAAATAATCTGCAGTTTGTCAACATAGGGAACATGCCGCAGGAACCCTCGGGATGGAATTCTAAAAACAGGTTGGGCCCTCTTTTTGCCAAGCCCAAAATACAACTCAGAAAAAGAAAAATAGCATCGGTTTGGTCAGGACTTCCTCATCTTTTCTTTCTCGGTAGCAGGAAGCAGACATTGAGTCCAGAGGACGGCAGGATTTCATTGTGAACTAACGTTGGGTGGGGTGGAAGCTCATCACTCTAGTAAGAATGTGGCTCAATAAAACGGAATTTCATTCGCTTCATGGACATAGAGTTCTATAATCCTTCATTAAGGAATTCAATAAGTTATATTTCCTTATACCTTCACAATCTCTTGGTTTACAAGAATGTCAATTGCTAGTCCAGCACTTATACAATGAGTGTTACAGGTAGTATTAGCGTATACATGATGAGGAGCAATGGCAGGAAGTTTATTTATTCTCTGTTTGAATTCTTGATTTTTTATATAATTTTTTATAATATCCTTACAGATGTGAATATTTTAGTGACATGTATAAATACACGTTGAGTAGTGCTATGATAACTCATAGTGTTGGCACAATAAATATCATGCTTACTATGTGCTTTTCCTATATTCCTTTTGAGATTCTCTTGCATTATACATTATCATAAGATATTTAATAGTTTCCTAAACTGTACAGTAGGTCCTTGTGGCTTCTTTTATATATAGTAATGTATTTGTTAATAATTCAAACAAAAACTGGTACACAAATATTCACAGTGACATTCACAATAGCTCAAAGGTAGAACTCATTCAAGTGTCCGTTGGTGGGAGACTGAATATGAAACACAAGGTATATTCAGAAGCTTGAACGGTATTCCACCGTACAAAAAAGTACATGAAATGGTGCTGCCACTCTGCAAGACATTACAGAAATGACTCCAAAACGAACACATGGAATAAATACATAGTTCGATTCCAATTCATGCTATGTACCCAAAAGGATTGGGAAACGGGGCTGAGAAAATGGATACTTCTTCAGTCCTACTCACAACAGCATGATTCACACTGGCAAACAAACAGAAGTAATCTAAGTGTCTGTGGCAGCCAATTCCATAAACAAACTGTGGTATACACACAATGGAATCTGATTCGGCCCTTCAAAGTCACTAATTCTGACAATGCGACAATGTGGACAAACCTTATGGTCATTAGATTAAGTGAAATAAACCAGACCAAGAAAAAGACAAACGTTCTGTGATTCCCCTCGTATGAGATATCCAAACAAGTCAAATCTGTCAGAAATAGCAGAAAGTGATTCCGACCAATCGAAGAGAGTTCATGTCTCATGGACCTCAGTTTCCCTTGGAAAAACTGACTTCCTGTGATATCTCCAAAACCAATTAGACAAATAATTGGAAGCTATATCCAGTCAAATGAATGTCGACATAATGTTACAGTGTACACCAAACTCACTCAAACTTCTCAACAGACAAAAGGCAAAACTGTATCTATGGTACCTCAGCTTAGCTTAAAACCGTATCTACAGTACCTCACTTCTGCTTATAAAATTTAACAACAACAACACACTAAAGTCTATCCAAAAAAGGATATAAAACATATATAACATCAACTTTAAACAATTAGAATTTTAAACTGTGAAAAACCTTATTCACAAAACGTAAACACAAGCCACAGGAAAATATATTTATAAAATACATATCTGATAAAGGATTGTACTCCAAATATACCAAAAAATCTAGAACAATCTCGTAAAAAATGTATACACCTAAACACCTGGCCTACAAAAATATAAAGATAGTAAATAAGCCTATCAAAAAGACTCAAAATCACCTATCATTAGGAAATGACAAACGAAAATAACAGTGAGGTAGCACTGCACACCTATTAGATCCAGTCAAC
Organism: Budorcas taxicolor; assembly: GCF_023091745.1. Taxonomy (NCBI): domain Eukaryota; kingdom Metazoa; phylum Chordata; class Mammalia; order Artiodactyla; family Bovidae; genus Budorcas; species Budorcas taxicolor. The sequence goes on from NW_026292550.1 coordinate 44,697, forward strand.
TCCAAAGAAAGGGGGTAGGGCACAGCTTCTCCGGTGGCTCAGTGGTAAAGAATCTGCCTGACAATGCAAGACACTCTAGTTCGATCCCTTACCCCAGAAGATCCCACATGCCACAGAGAAACATAGCTGGATTTTTCCACAGCTAAACAAGGCTCACCTGTGACCTGAATACTGCATGTCTAGCACTTACTAAACAACTTTGAAAACGTCCAGACAAAAAGGATCGCATGATTATATACAACAGCTCTACTTGTAATAACTAAACACTTTCACATATCAGGATGTCTTCAGTAGATGACAGTGTAAACAAATGGGGATACATCCAAAGTGAAGGGGAGCAAATGCTACCACAAAATATACCACCTCAGCATGAGAATTAGTTGGACCCAATTGACTTTTATTGTTTTAGAGTACACATGATCGTCTCTGAAACCCAAGTTCAAGACAGCTCTTCTGTGAGTCACATTTACCAGAGAAATCTCATTTCAAAGGAATCCTCTCTATATGCCAGATAGAAGGATGAGACACAGTGTTTTGAAACTCTTTTTTCTTTTCTATCCATAGGGAAAGCTAAGCCGTAAATCTGCACAACAACCATACCCTTCCTTTCCTTTGGTTGTATTTGTTAAATATTTGTTTCTCTTTTAGTTTGGCTGTGCCAGGTCAACCTTCCTTGAGGCAAGCCAGATATTTAGCTACAGCATGCAAATTCTCCACTGTGGCATGGGAGATCTACTTCTTGGATCAGGGAAAGAACCTGGGCCTCCTTTTTTGGGAGTGTCCAGTCTCAGCCACTGGACCACCAGGAAGTGCCTGTTTTGTTTTTAGATGAAGATGGAATCTAAGGTGATATCTTGGGCCATTTCAGTCACTGACTCAGTTTCCTGAGTTTCTCCAAAGCATGCACAAGGTGCACATTATTACACTGGTTTGCAAAACAAGAAAAGGTTGTCTGCTACAACACTGTATGCTTACAAATGTCTAAATGGTAAATGGCATATTATTTATTTTTAATTACTATGGGGGGAGAAAGAATGCAGGATTCATACATGTTACAACATGAAGAAATATTAAAACCATCTTCAGTGAAAAAAAAATCCATATAGGAAAGGCCACCCAGAACCCTTATTCACCATGTCTGCTTTCAATCCATCAAGTCTGTCCAAATAACTGAATATCTCAGTAACACTCTAAATAAAGAAAAAAGGATGACGATGGAAACAAAAGATATACTCATACACTTGAACAATTGCTAAAAGCGGAAGTGGGGCTGTGGATTACATTATAATGTAGATACCATGTGATTTCCTGATTTTGGAGATTATGTGCTGGTTCTGCAGAAGGTACCCATTTTGGATAAAACACAGAGAGTATTTTAGATGATGTGGCAAATGCTAGCACTTGTTCCCATTGCTAGGCATTTTCTGTACATTTTAAATGACTGGAAAGTATACTAGGTTTCAAAACAACCATGTCAATACCACAAAAGACATTTAGAGTAGACAGGCAGGAAACTTTCTTACACAGGCCAAGACTTACCCAGATGAAGTTCAAGGGAAGCTGCAATGCTCACTGCCCTTGAAGGAGTCCACGTGGAATGAAGAAGTACTGTGGGAAGTCTACGAGTAACCACCATGTCTTGGGTCCTCTGGATGACCTACTGCAGGAGAAACAGATTTGACAGATAAAATATTCCACATACCTTCACAAAAAGTTGTTAGACTACATTCAGTAAAGCTGAATCATTTCGGATCAATTTACAATCCTATAAAATACTACCATTTACAGTCCAAAAATCACTTGCATTTCTATACACTAATGACAATCAGAAAAAAAATTAAGACAATCCCACTTAAATAAAACATCTAGCAACAAACTTAATCAAGAACATAAAAGACCAGTAGTCAGAAAACTAGAAAGCACTGATAAAGAAACCAAAGAAAATACAAATACACAGAAAATTATTCCACGCGCATGCACGGGAACAATGAGGAATTAAAAGGTCCATTCCAACCAAAGTCATCAACAAATACACTGACTGCAATCACAAAATAATATTCAATGGCATTTTTACAGAAATAGAAATATTCCTAATATTAGACTGCTAATGTTGAACAGGACCTTAAACGGTCAAAAAGACTCTGAGAAAGAGGAACACAGCCGGAGGCATCTTCCTATCCCTCTTCAAACGACATCACGGAGCTGGAGTGACCACCACAGTGAGGAACTGGCAGGAACACAGACACATGGCCTCCAGGAGAGAATAGAGAGCCCAGAAATGAACCCACATGTACATGGTCAATTCCTGAACATCAAGCCAGGAACGAGCGAAGAGGAAAGGACAGTCTTCCCAAGAAACAGTGACAGGGAAACGGCCACCTACACGGAAGAACATCAGTGTTCATCCTCTACATCATCTAACGCAAATCTAACTAAAAACCCACCGTTTTGCACACAGAGCTCTTTCCCCCTGAGTCCTCTGAGATGGACCTCCACTCAGCCCTCAGCTGGACACAGGAAACGTCTACTCGGTCCTCATTTTTCGCTTTGGCAGCGCCTCCCTGCTGGTGGGCACTGAGGCATCCCTGCTCCTCTCAGCCTGGATGCAGCCCTGTTCTCCAGAAGCCTGAGCCCCGATGGTCCTGACGAGACAAAGCTCCCGCCAGCTGCTCACGGAGCAGAGTCTAAAGGCAAAGCGTCCTGCGCCCGCGGCTCAGAGGGGGGTTTGGCGCCCCCTGCGGGCCACAAGAGGAGAGCGGGCAGCCCGGCGCTCACAGACCTCAGAGGGCTCACCCACAAGCAGCTCTGCTGCGAGCACTCAGACTGGAAGCCCAAACTGAAATGGAGCAGAATAGCTCCATGACCCTCTGCAAAACATGGCTAAGGAACAATCAGAGCCTGTATGGAATGCAGCCATAAAAAGGAACACATTTGAGTTTGTTCTAATAAAGGGGAGGGAGTCAGTCAAAGAGAGAAAAACATGGAATCTAGAAGGATGGTACTGATGAGTCTGTTCACAGAGCAGCAATGGAGATCCAGACATGGAGAACAGACTTACAGACAAGGGTGGGGAACAAGGAGAGGGTGAGATGAATGGAGAGAGCAGCATGGATGCAGGTACACCAACATTTGTAAATAGACAACCAATGGGAATTTGCTGTATGATTCAGGGAACTCAAACTGGGGCTCTGTAGTAACCTAGAGAGGTGGGAATGGGTGTGAAGTGGGAGGGAGATTCAAGAGCAAGAGGACATAGGTACACCTAATGTGGATGTATGACAAATCAAACCAATATTGTAAAGCAATGATCAATCAACTAAAAAGAAATAACTGTTTAAAAAAATATGAACAGAAACACAAACTTTGCAACAAGGTAACTCCATTTAAAATACTATGGAAATTTTAGAAAACTACAAAAGTTCTACATGACCTTTGGTCTGGTGATCAGGTCTAACACACACAAAAAAAGCCAGCTTACCAAATTATGAATATAAATTATTTAAAACATTGCCTTTTATCATTTCATACATTTACCCTGTGGAGGACCTTACTCGAGAGAACCAAAAACAAACTGTTAAATGAACCACGGACCACCCACCCTGGCCAGGCGACAGAGAAAAGAAAGCACTTGCAGCAGTCATCTTACAACAGGAGGTCCTGGGAAGGAACAAGGAACGAACAAGCTACCACCAACCAGAATTCTGGAGAGGTCAGGTGATGGGAGGCTCCAGTTTAGAGGTCCTACCAACCTCCCAGGATCCACTTCGCTGGAATCCATCTCGGCTGAGTGATGTGTGTGCCCCCAAGAAGGATCCCAGTTCAGAATGCCTGGCAAGAGACAAACCAGAAATGAACCCAATGACCATAAAACCTGAGACTGTGAGCCACGTGACAGAGTGCTTCTCTCCGTTTCCCTCACCCTCCTGCCCTCCACCCCGGCAGCCCTTCCCAATAAAGCCTCTCGCTTGGACAGCACTCCTCTCCTCAGACAACTCATTGCCCAGTGTCAGACAAGAACTCACTCTCAAGCCCTGGAAGGGATCCCCCTTCCTTCATCAAAAGCAATATCCAGGAGAAAATATCTTCAAAACGCTATCTTGTAGAGAAGGAAAGGCAATGGCAGCCGCTCCGGTACCATTGCCTGGAGAATCCCAGGGACAGAGGAGCCTGGGAGGCTGCTGTCTATGGGGTCACGCAGAGTCAGGCACGACTGAAGCGACTCAGCAGCAGCAGCAGAGAAGGAAATGGCACCACCTGCAGTACTCTGATCTCAGAAATCCCAGGGACAGAGGAGCTTGGTGGGCTACAGTCCCAAAGCAGGGCATTTCTGAGGGGAGGAAACAGTCCCAGGGAAGCTGAGCTGCTCCCCAAAGGCCCCAGAGCTTTGGATAGCACACCAGAGCTGTGGCTGAGGATTCCCAGCTGCCGTGCCTCTTGATCCTGGCCTCTTTCACTAGATACATGTGTGGAAAACTAGAATCTAAAATATGCCCTGGTGGTTCCATAGTAAAGAATCCACCTGCCAGTGCTGGAGATGCATGTGCGATCCCTACGATGGGAAGATCCCACATCCTATGGAGTCTGTGTGCCACAACTGCCCAGCCTGTGCTCTAGATCCTGGAAGCCACGATGCCGAGTTCACATGCTGCAGCCACTGAAGCCCGTGAGCCTGTGCCCCTCAACAAGAAGAGACACTGCAGTGACAAGCCTGCAAACCACTAGTTATGGCCCATGCTCACCAAAACTAGAGAAAAGCCCACACACAAAGATGCAACACAGCCAACAATAAATAAAACTGTTTTCCTAAAAAAAATGCATATCTGACAAAGAAACTGTACTCGAATTATCCAAGATACTAGAGCAAACAAGCCCATTCATAATTGGTAGTGACTGAAATAGACACCTGGCCACTGAGGGTATACTGATAGTAAACTAGCATACAAAAACTTCCTCAAGATACTGGTGCAATGCACACAGAGCCCCCTTTGAAAGACAATCTGACAGTTTTTTCTCAGTAACCACGTGGGACAAGCACTGAATTCTGTGTATGACAAGCGGTGGAAGCCAGGTATCTTACCATTGGAATGCAAAGTTACAGATAAACAAAAGGAAACGTTACAATGTCCATGTCCTGGTGGATCGGGTTGGAGACATCATCACAAATTACCTTTAACTGCATATGTTCAAAGGTGAGCTGGAATACATGTATATATATATCCATGCATTGTCAGCTGAGCATATTGAGCTCCTCCATGTATGTTTTAAATATCATTCCCTAATAAAAGGGAACAGGAAACATCTCCGATGGCCCGGTGGTAAAGAATCTGCCTACCGATGCAGGGAACACGGGTTCAATCCCTGTGTAGAAGATTCCACACGCCCAGGGACAACGAAGCCTTTGAACAACTCTTGAAGTTTGCACGCTCCAGAGCCCAAGTTCTGCAAACAGAGAAAGCACTGCAATGAGAAGCCATGGCACAGCAACTAGAGGGTAGCCTCTGCTCACTACAACTAGACAAACTAGCAATAAAGACCCAGCATAGTCAAAAATAATGTAATGGTAAAAAAAGGGACAGTTCTTTGAAGAAATGACTGAGACTAGGGGTGAGCCTGTAAATATATGAGCCAGGGTCATCTTAAATTATGAGAAATTAAAGAAACTAAAGACAACTATCAAGCTGTCCAAACTGATACAAATGAATGATGACACAGTGTGATCTGTATACACCAGCAAATAACAATCTGAAAAGGAATTTAAACAAACAATTCCCTTTCATTCATGTCAACATTAATAAAAGACTTTGCTATGGACGGAATGAAGATGACAAGACTGGCACACTGGAAATGATACATGATTGCTGAAAAATACCCTAAAGACATGGACAGATACTCCATAGCGATGAAAAGACTTCAGTTGGCAATACCGTGGAATGCATCTTCAATCTGAAATGAAGATTCAATATGAATTACAAAAGGCTGAAAGGTGGTTGCTAAACCACAAAAGATGCCAGCATTCTTGGCCTCCAGAGGAGAATTCAATCCAGGGCAAGTGACGAAGCTTGATGGCTCAGAGGTTTTCTGTTAAAAAGTTTTATTAAGGTACAAAAGAGATCGAGAGAGCTGCTGACATAGACATTAGAAGGGGGAAGAAAGAGGACCCCCTGCTAGTCTTTAGCCAGATGTTATACAGCCACTAGCAGTCTGCTAATGAAAGAAAGACAATGTCTCCGAGAATGGCACCAGGCCCCTCACCCACAGCATGCATTGAGATAACATTGGCAGCAGATGAGTCATCCCAGGCCATAAAACGACGGACATGAATCTTGAAGAAAGGCAGATTTCCAAGCAAATATATAGTTTCATTCACATAGATTAAGAGAACAAGGTATGAGTAAACAGACTGGTTTGTCAAGTCGTTTCTGAGCCTTTAGGGGGAACTGACAGGAAGACAGAGCCTTGGGTAAATAGTACATTAACATAACTTAAGACTAACATTTCCATACCTTAAGACAAACATTTCCATAAGAAAAAGGCATTGCTTAGTTCAAGGTTTGAGAAAAGTTACATTCAGGTGGAGCCAGGAGTTGTCATGGCAACACAGAATCTTCCGAGAAACCTTTTAAATTTGTATCAAGATGGAGAAAAAAAAAATGCAACACTCTTTTGTCTCCTCCTGCCTCTTCAGAGAGAGAAAAAAACGTCTGACACTTGCAGTCTATTTTCTCTGTCTGGAGACCCCTGGCCTTCCTGCCTGGTATCCTCTCCAGGCCTGTAGGAAGCAATACACTAAGCTGCTTGGGAAAACCGCGCGGGTCTGAGCTTTATGCAAAGAGGTAAAGCGGTAAAACCCTTGGCCCCAAAGGCGAGGCTTTTCTGCGACTGCCGTGTTAGTCGCCTCCGAGACTGCAAACAAAGAGGGCAGAATACATGGTTCCCTGCTCCGCCGAGTCCGCGTTCCCTTACCTGTGGTCCACAGCCCTCCGCTCTGCTCGCTGGATGCCGATCGACGGGGACCCAGGAGCCCACGAAACGAGCATTCCCAGCTGCAATGGCGAGCCCTGAGAGCACAACCGGGAACCCCTGGCCCCGACGCGCCGCCGTGTTCATCCCGCCCCAGACCCGCCCAGGTTCGCCCTGCCCCCGACGCGCGCACGGTGAGCCCCACCCCCACGCCCCCTTCCAGGACAGCCCGCGGGACCGCGCCTGCCTCCAGGTGAAACACAAGGACAAGCAAATCCACCCCACCGAGACAATCCACGCTTTTTCTCAGCTGATCTGTCTATGATTTAGGGATAAAACGATGACTACAGAAAGCAAAGATGACCTAGGACAGCCATGATATTCTATAGAACCAGACCCTGACGGGCAGAGGCTTGAAGAGGGCCCGGGAGGTATGTTAGTAGCAGCCAGCCTCTGTAGTGAAGCGGTTAGGCGGGCTGGCAGGCAGGCAGACTGTGGTCTGTAAGTCAGGAGTTCGAGTCCCCAATTTAACCCTTTTGCTCTTAGGGGGCGGGGGACCGCAAGAGGTGGGGCTTAGACCAGAAAAGTTTATTTTTATTTTAGAGGTTTATTGTTAAGCTTAGGGTTAGGGTTCGGGCAACCCCCCAACTTGTTCGGGTTCGGGTTCAGGGTTAGGGTTAGAATTCGGGGACCCCCCTCTTCTTAGAGTTTGGATTCGGGTTAGGGTTCAGGTCAGGGTTAGGGTCAGGGTTCAAGTTACGGTTAGGGTTGGCATTAGCGTTAGGGATAGAGCTTAAAGTGAGCGCTAACAGGGCCCATAGTTGTTTATTAGCCTGCCCTGGCGGGCCGAGGCTTGAAGGGTGCCTGGGAGGAATGCAAACCCTAGTGAGCCTGAGTAGCATAGCGGTTAGGTTGGCGACTAAGTAAACAGGCAAGTTGGCTCTTTGGGTTAGAAGTTCACGTCCAGGTTTGTCTCTTCTGCTTTTAGCGGGTGGGGGACCGCAAGGGGCGGGGCTTAGGCCAGAAAAGTTTCTTTTCATTTTACAGTTTTATTGTGAGGGTTAGGGTTAGGGTTCTGGCATCCCCTCAACTTGTTAGGGTTCAGGTTCAGAGTTCGGGTTCGGGGAATCCCCTCTCTTCTTAGGGTTTGGATTCAGGTTCGGGTTAGAGTTCAGGGTTCGGGTTTGGGGTACGCGGTTCGTGTTTGGGGTTTGGAGTTCAGGGTTTGGGGTTAGGGCTTCGCGGTTCTAGTTTGGGGTTTGGGGTTCCGATTAGGGGTTCAAGGTCCAGCTTAGGGGTTTGGGATTTGGGGTTCGGGTTAGGGGTTCGCGGTTCGGGTTTGGGATTTGAGGATCGGGTTAAGGGTTTGGGGTTTGGGGTATGGGGATCAGGTTAGGGGTTCTCGGTTTGGGTTAGGGGTTCACAGTTTGGGTTTGGGGTATGAGGTTAGGGTTAGGGGTTTGGGGTTCGCGGTTTGGGTTGGGGGTTTGGGATTTGGGTTAAGGGTTTTGGGTTTGGGATTCGGGTTAGGGGTTTGGGGTTTGGGTTAGGGGTTCGCGGTTAGGGTTTGGGGTTTGGGATTCGGGTTAGGGGTTCTCGGTTCGGGTTAGGGGTTCGCGGTTTAGGTTAAGGTTTAGGGGTTTGGGGTTTGGAGATTGGAATTTGGTCAGGGGTTCGCGGTTTGGGGTTCCTGTTATGGGTTTGGGGTTTGGGTTCAGGGTTGGGGATTGGGGGTTTTGGATTCAGTTTATGGCTTCGCAGTTCGGGTTAGGGATTAGGGGTTTGGGATTTAGGTTTGGGGTTCGGGGATTGGGGTTCGGGGTTCCGATTAGGGGTTCAGTATGTGAGGTTTGTGGTTCGGGGGTCGAGATTAGAGGTTTGGGGTTTGGGGTTTGGGGGTTTGGGTTCATGGTTTGGGGTTGGGGGTGTGAGGTGCAGTTTAGAGTTTCGCTGTTCGGGTTAGGAGTTAGGGGTTGGCGGTTTGGGGTTCGGCTTAGGGGTTTGGGGTGTGCGGTTTGGGGTTTGAGGATTGGGGTTCTGGTTAGGGGTTTGGGGTTTGGGGTTCGGGTTAGGGTTTGGAGTTTGGGTTTGGGGGTTTGGCTTTTGGGGTTTGGGTTTCAGGTTTTAGGGTTCAGTTTCGGTGTTCGCAGTTGGACTTTGGGGTTCAGGTTAGGGGTTTGCGATTCCGGTTAGGGATTTGCAGTTTGGACTTTGGGGTATGGGTTAGGAGTTTGGGGTCTGGGGTTTAGGTTTTGGGGTTTCGATTCAGTTTAGGGGTTAGCGGTTTGGGTTTGGCGTCGGGCTTTGGGGTTTGGGGTTTGGGGTTCGAGGTTCAGGATTCATGGATTGGGGTTCGGTTTAAGGGTTCGCTGTTCAGGTTAAGGGATAGTGATTGGGGTTGGTGTTTTAAGGTAGGGGTTCGAAGTTCAGGTTATGGGTTAGAGGTTTGGTGCTTGGTTTTCGGGTTTGGATTAGAGGTTCAGGTAGGGGTTTGGGTTAGGGGATCCTGCTTCAGGTTGGGAGTTCGGTCCTTGCGGTTCAAGATTTGGATTCGGTATATGGGTTGGGGTACACGGTTTGGTGTTCGGGTTAGGGGTTTAGGGTTCAGATTTTGGGGTTTCTGGTTCTGATTATGGGCTTGGGGTTTGGGGTATGGGGTTCGGCTTGGGGTTAGAGGTTCGCGCTTTGGGATTTCGGTTTAGAGACTGGAAATTGGGTTTGGGATTCAGGGGTCGGTGTTCGGGCTCGGGGTTGGGTTAGGGTTCAGGTTCACGGTTTGGACTCTGGAGCTCGGGATTCGGTTTCCGGGTTCGGGATATAGGGTTTTGAGGTCAGGGTCGAGATGGTGGTTTGGGGTCGCGGTTAGGGGCTAGTGAGTGCACAAAGCCAAGGGCTCCAGCAATACGAGCTCTGTCAGAGGGAAGGGAAGGGCAACTGCGGGGATCCACCAGCGATTGCTTGGCCGCCCAGACTCAGCACAGCGCGGAGAGCACCAGACTCACAGGGTCCCTGGCTGTGGTCTGCAGCCCCCCACACCCTGAGGCTTACTGCGTGGGCGCCCAGAAGGTGCCTGACAGACGTCATTTCCCTAGTGTTCTTCTCTCCAGCAGAGACGTGTGCAGGTGGTTGGGGCCTGCCCCTGCGTGTCTGGGCTCCCTCCACAGCCCCAGCTCAGGGGAAGCAGCCCCGGGGCCAAGACTTGCAGGAGGCGCGGGGCGTCCCTGTCTGGAAGCCAAGTGCACAGTGTGCAGGGAAGCGAGCGTCCAATGGAAGAGTTGAGGCAGCCTGGCCGCGTGTGGCTGCAAGCACTGACTGGGAGGCGCCGAGTGTGCCTCCAGTAAAGCAGAGCTCCAGCTCTGCTCAGAGGCCCGATCTGGCAGAGTTGCTGGCGTGAGGCTGCTCTGCCTTGGGCGAGCATTGCCCAGACTTGCCTCGCTGCTAGGCTTCCTGCCCAGGAAGGAGCAGGCTGCGCCAGACAGGCAGACGCTCCTGGCGCCTTCCTGGCCTCAGCTCCACTCCTGCCCTGCCTTTGCACCTAGTCCCCAGGCGTCCTTGCGGAGGGCTTAGGGGCTGCTGGGTTGCACGCTGCCAAGCCCTCCGGCCGTGAGAGCTCTGTCATAGGGAAGGGAATGGCAAGTGCAGGGCTCCTCCAGCGGTCGCTTGGCCGCCCAGACTCAGCACAGCACGGAGAGCACCAGGCTTCCCCAGGGCCCCCGGCTGTGGTCTGCAGCCCCACACACCCGGAGGCTGACTCCGTGAGCGCCCAGAAGGTGCCTGACAGACGTCATTTCCCTAGTGCTCTCCCCACCAGCAGAGACGTGGGCAGGTGGTTGGGGCCTGCCCCTGCGTGTCTGGGCTGCCGCCCACAGCCTCCGCTCAGGGGAAGCAGCCCCTGTGCCAAGCCCTGCAGGAGGCGCGGGGCGTCCCTGCCTGGAAGCCAAGTGCACGGTCCGCTTGGAAGCGAGCCTCCTTGGGAAGAGTCGAGGGAGCCAAGCCGCGTGCAGCTGCAATCCCTGCTTGGGCCGAGCCGAGTGTGCCTCCAGGACGGCAGAGCTCCAGCTCTGCTCAGAGGCCGGATCCAGTCAAGTGCCTTGCGCGAGGCTGCTCTGCCCTGGGCGAGACTTGCCCAGGCTTGCCTCGCTGCTAGGCTTGCTGCCCGGGAAGGAGCAGGCTGTGCGATGCTGGGAGAGGCCCCTGGCGCCTTCCTGGCCTCAGCTCCACTCCTGCCTTGCCTTTGCATCTAGGCCCCGGGCGTCCTTGGGGAAGGCTTAGGAGCCGGTGGCTTGCACACTGCCAAGCCCTCCAGCAGTGAGGCCTCTCGTAGAGGGGAGGGGAGGGCAAGTGCAGGGCTCCACCAGCGGTTGCTTGGCCGCCCAGACTCAGCGCCGCACGGAGAGCACAAGGCTCCCAGGTCCCCTGGCTGTGGTCTGCAGCCCCACACTCCCGGAGGCTGACTCCGTGGGCGCCCAGAAGGTGCCTGACAGACGTCATGTCCCTAGCGCTCTGCTCCCCAGCAGAGACGTGTGCAGGTGGTGGGGCCTGCCCCTGCGTGTCTGGGCTCCCGCCCGCAGCCCCAGCTCCAGGGAAGCAGCCCCTGAGCCAAGACCTGTAGGGGGCGCGGGGCGCCCCCGCCTGGAAGCCTAGTGCACAGCATGCGGGAAGCGAGCCTCCTCGGGAGAAGAGGAGGCAGCCCAGCTGCGTGCGTCTGCACTCACTCCTTGGGCGGAGCCCAGTGAGCCTCCAGTACGGCAGAGCTCCAGCTCTGCTCAGAGGCCCGATCTGGCAGAGTGGCTGGCGTGAGGCTGCTCTGCCCTGGGCGAGCCTTGCCCAGACTTGCCTCGCTGCTAGGCTTCCTGCCCGGGAAGGAGCAGGCTGCGCCAGACAGGCAGACGCTCCTGGCGCCTTCCTGGCCTCAGCTCCACTCCTGCCTTGCCTTTGCACCTAGTCCCCAGGCGTCCTTGCGGAGGGCTTAGGGGCCGGTGGGGTGCACGCTGCCAAGCCCTCCAGCCGTGAGAGCTCTGTCATAGGGAAGGGAATGGCAAGGGCAGGGCTCCTCCAGCGGTCGCTTGGCCGCCCAGACTCAGCACAGCACGGAGAGCACCAGGCTTCCCCAGGGCCCCCGGCTGTGGTCTGCAGCCCCACACACCCGGAGGCTGACTCCGTGAGCGCCCAGAAGGTGCCTGACAGACGTCATTTCCCTAGTGCTCTCCCCACCAGCAGAGACGTGGGCAGGTGGTTGGGGCCTGCCCCTGCGTGTCTGGGCTGCCGCCCACAGCCTCCGCTCAGGGGAAGCAGCCCCTGTGCCAAGCCCTGCAGGAGGCGCGGGGCGTCCCTGCCTGGAAGCCAAGTGCACGGTCCGCTTGGAAGCGAGCCTCCTTGGGAAGAGTCGAGGGAGCCAAGCCGCGTGCAGCTGCAATCCCTGCTTGGGCCGAGCCGAGTGTGCCTCCAGGACGGCAGAGCTCCAGCTCTGCTCAGAGGCCGGATCCAGTCAAGTGCCTTGCGCGAGGCTGCTCTGCCCTGGGCGAGACTTGCCCAGGCTTGCCTCGCTGCTAGGCTTGCTGCCCGGGAAGGAGCAGGCTGTGCGATGCTGGGAGAGGCCACTGGCGCCTTCCTGGCCTCAGCTCCACTCCTGCCTTGCCTTTGCATCTAGGCCCCGGGCGTCCTTGGGGAAGGCTTAGGAGCCGGTGGCTTGCACACTGCCAAGCCCTCCAGCAGTGAGGCCTCTCGTAGAGGGGAGGGGAGGGCAAGTGCAGGGCTCCACCAGCGGTTGCTTGGCCGCCCAGACTCAGCGCCGCACGGAGAGCACAAGGCTCCCAGGTCCCCTGGCTGTGCTCTGCAGCCCCACACTCCCGGAGGCTGACTCCGTGGGCGCCCAGAAGGTGCCTGACAGACGTCATGTCCCTAGCGCTCTGCTCCCCAGCAGAGACGTGTGCAGGTGGTGGGGCCTGCCCCTGCGTGTCTGGGCTCCCGCCGGCAGCCCCAGCTCCAGGGAAGCAGCCCCTGAGCCAAGACCTGTAGGGGGCGCGGGGCGCCCCCGCCTGGAAGCCTAGTGCACAGCATGCGGGAAGCGAGCCTCCTCGGGAGAAGAGGAGGCAGCCCAGCTGCGTGCGTCTGCACTCACTCCTTGGGCGGAGCCCAGTGAGCCTCCAGTACGGCAGAGCTCCAGCTCTGCTCAGAGGCCCGATCTGGCAGAGTGGCTGGCGTGAGGCTGCTCTGCCCTGGGCGAGCCTTGCCCAGACTTGCCTCGCTGCTAGGCTTCCTGCCCGGGAAGGAGCAGGCTGCGCCAGACAGGCAGACGCTCCTGGCGCCTTCCTGGCCTCAGCTCCACTCCTGCCTTGCCTTTGCACCTAGTCCCCAGGCGTCCTTGCGGAGGGCTTAGGGGCCGGTGGGGTGCACGCTGCCAAGCCCTCCAGCCGTGAGAGCTCTGTCATAGGGAAGGGAATGGCAAGTGCAGGGCTCCTCCAGCGGTCGCTTGGCCGCCCAGACTCAGCACAGCACGGAGAGCACCAGGCTTCCCCAGGGCCCCCGGCTGTGGTCTGCAGCCCCACACACCCGGAGGCTGACTCCGTGAGCGCCCAGAAGGTGCCTGACAGACGTCATTTCCCTAGTGCTCTCCCCACCAGCAGAGACGTGGGCAGGTGGTTGGGGCCTGCCCCTGCGTGTCTGGGCTGCCGCCCACAGCCTCCGCTCAGGGGAAGCAGCCCCTGTGCCAAGCCCTGCAGGAGGCGCGGGGCGTCCCTGCCTGGAAGCCAAGTGCACGGTCCGCTTGGAAGCGAGCCTCCTTGGGAAGAGTCGAGGGAGCCAAGCCGCGTGCAGCTGCAATCCCTGCTTGGGCCGAGCCGAGTGTGCCTCCAGGACGGCAGAGCTCCAGCTCTGCTCAGAGGCCGGATCCAGTCAAGTGCCTTGCGCGAGGCTGCTCTGCCCTGGGCGAGACTTGCCCAGGCTTGCCTCGCTGCTAGGCTTGCTGCCCGGGAAGGAGCAGGCTGTGCGATGCTGGGAGAGGCCCCTGGCGCCTTCCTGGCCTCAGCTCCACTCCTGCCTTGCCTTTGCATCTAGGCCCCGGGCGTCCTTGGGGAAGGCTTAGGAGCCGGTGGCTTGCACACTGCCAAGCCCTCCAGCAGTGAGGCCTCTCGTAGAGGGGAGGGGAGGGCAAGTGCAGGGCTCCACCAGCGGTTGCTTGGCCGCCCAGACTCAGCGCCGCACGGAGAGCACAAGGCTCCCAGGTCCCCTGGCTGTGGTCTGCAGCCCCACACTCCCGGAGGCTGACTCCGTGGGCGCCCAGAAGGTGCCTGACAGACGTCATGTCCCTAGCGCTCTGCTCCCCAGCAGAGACGTGTGCAGGTGGTGGGGCCTGCCCCTGCGTGTCTGGGCTCCCGCCCGCAGCCCCAGCTCCAGGGAAGCAGCCCCTGAGCCAAGACCTGTAGGGGGCGCGGGGCGCCCCCGCCTGGAAGCCTAGTGCACAGCATGCGGGAAGCGAGCCTCCTCGGGAGAAGAGGAGGCAGCCCAGCTGCGTGCGTCTGCACTCACTCCTTGGGCGGAGCCCAGTGAGCCTCCAGTACGGCAGAGCTCCAGCTCTGCTCAGAGGCCCGATCTGGCAGAGTGGCTGGCGTGAGGCTGCTCTGCCCTGGGCGAGCCTTGCCCAGACTTGCCTCGCTGCTAGGCTTCCTGCCCGGGAAGGAGCAGGCTGCGCCAGACAGGCAGACGCTCCTGGCGCCTTCCTGGCCTCAGCTCCACTCCTGCCTTGCCTTTGCACCTAGTCCCCAGGCGTCCTTGCGGAGGGCTTAGGGGCCGGTGGGGTGCACGCTGCCAAGCCCTCCAGCCGTGAGAGCTCTGTCATAGGGAAGGGAATGGCAAGGGCAGGGCTCCTCCAGCGGTCGCTTGGCCGCCCAGACTCAGCACAGCACGGAGAGCACCAGGCTTCCCCAGGGCCCCCGGCTGTGGTCTGCAGCCCCACACACCCGGAGGCTGACTCCGTGAGCGCCCAGAAGGTGCCTGACAGACGTCATTTCCCTAGTGCTCTCCCCACCAGCAGAGACGTGGGCAGGTGGTTGGGGCCTGCCCCTGCGTGTCTGGGCTGCCGCCCACAGCCTCCGCTCAGGGGAAGCAGCCCCTGTGCCAAGCCCTGCAGGAGGCGCGGGGCGTCCCTGCCTGGAAGCCAAGTGCACGGTCCGCTTGGAAGCGAGCCTCCTTGGGAAGAGTCGAGGGAGCCAAGCCGCGTGCAGCTGCAATCCCTGCTTGGGCCGAGCCGAGTGTGCCTCCAGGACGGCAGAGCTCCAGCTCTGCTCAGAGGCCGGATCCAGTCAAGTGCCTTGCGCGAGGCTGCTCTGCCCTGGGCGAGACTTGCCCAGGCTTGCCTCGCTGCTAGGCTTGCTGCCCGGGAAGGAGCAGGCTGTGCGATGCTGGGAGAGGCCACTGGCGCCTTCCTGGCCTCAGCTCCACTCCTGCCTTGCCTTTGCATCTAGGCCCCGGGCGTCCTTGGGGAAGGCTTAGGAGCCGGTGGCTTGCACACTGCCAAGCCCTCCAGCAGTGAGGCCTCTCGTAGAGGGGAGGGGAGGGCAAGTGCAGGGCTCCACCAGCGGTTGCTTGGCCGCCCAGACTCAGCGCCGCACGGAGAGCACAAGGCTCCCAGGTCCCCTGGCTGTGCTCTGCAGCCCCACACTCCCGGAGGCTGACTCCGTGGGCGCCCAGAAGGTGCCTGACAGACGTCATGTCCCTAGCGCTCTGCTCCCCAGCAGAGACGTGTGCAGGTGGTGGGGCCTGCCCCTGCGTGTCTGGGCTCCCGCCGGCAGCCCCAGCTCCAGGGAAGCAGCCCCTGAGCCAAGACCTGTAGGGGGCGCGGGGCGCCCCCGCCTGGAAGCCTAGTGCACAGCATGCGGGAAGCGAGCCTCCTCGGGAGAAGAGGAGGCAGCGCAGCTGCGTGCGTCTGCACTCACTCCTTGGGCGGAGCCCAGTGAGCCTCCAGGACGGCAGAGCTCCAGCTCTGCTCAGAGGCCCGATCTGGCAGAGTGGCTGGCGTGAGGCTGCTCTGCCCTGGGCGAGCCTTGCCCAGACTTGCCTCGCTGCTAGGCTTCCTGCCCGGGAAGGAGCAGGCTGCGCCAGACAGGCAGACGCTCCTGGCGCCTTCCTGGCCTCAGCTCCACTCCTGCCTTGCCTTTGCACCTAGTCCCCAGGCGTCCTTGCGGAGGGCTTAGGGGCCGGTGGGGTGCACGCTGCCAAGCCCTCCAGCCGTGAGAGCTCTGTCATAGGGAAGGGAATGGCAAGTGCAGGGCTCCTCCAGCGGTCGCTTGGCCGCCCAGACTCAGCACAGCACGGAGAGCACCAGGCTTCCCCAGGGCCCCCGGCTGTGGTCTGCAGCCCCACACACCCGGAGGCTGACTCCGTGAGCGCCCAGAAGGTGCCTGACAGACGTCATTTCCCTAGTGCTCTCCCCACCAGCAGAGACGTGGGCAGGTGGTTGGGGCCTGCCCCTGCGTGTCTGGGCTGCCGCCCACAGCCTCCGCTCAGGGGAAGCAGCCCCTGTGCCAAGCCCTGCAGGAGGCGCGGGGCGTCCCTGCCTGGAAGCCAAGTGCACGGTCCGCTTGGAAGCGAGCCTCCTTGGGAAGAGTCGAGGGAGCCAAGCCGCGTGCAGCTGCAATCCCTGCTTGGGCCGAGCCGAGTGTGCCTCCAGGACGGCAGAGCTCCAGCTCTGCTCAGAGGCCGGATCCAGTCAAGTGCCTTGCGCGAGGCTGCTCTGCCCTGGGCGAGACTTGCCCAGGCTTGCCTCGCTGCTAGGCTTGCTGCCCGGGAAGGAGCAGGCTGTGCGATGCTGGGAGAGGCCCCTGGCGCCTTCCTGGCCTCAGCTCCACTCCTGCCTTGCCTTTGCATCTAGGCCCCGGGCGTCCTTGGGGAAGGCTTAGGAGCCGGTGGCTTGCACACTGCCAAGCCCTCCAGCAGTGAGGCCTCTCGTAGAGGGGAGGGGAGGGCAAGTGCAGGGCTCCACCAGCGGTTGCTTGGCCGCCCAGACTCAGCGCCGCACGGAGAGCACAAGGCTCCAGGTCCCCTGGCTGTGGTCTGCAGCCCCACACTCCCGGAGGCTGACTCCGTGGGCGCCCAGAAGGTGCCTGACAGACGTCATGTCCCTAGCGCTCTGCTCCCCAGCAGAGACGTGTGCAGGTGGTGGGGCCTGCCCCTGCGTGTTTGGGGCTCCCGCCGGCAGCCCCAGCTCCAGGGAAGCAGCCCCTGAGCCAAGACCTGTAGGGGGCGCGGGGCGCCCCCGCCTGGAAGCCTAGTGCACAGCATGCGGGAAGCGAGCCTCCTCGGGAGAAGAGGAGGCAGCCCAGCTGCGTGCGTCTGGCACTCACTCCTTGGGCGGAGCCCAGTGAGCCTCCAGTACGGCAGAGCTCCAGCTCTGCTCAGAGGCCCGATCTGGCAGAGTGGCTGGCGTGAGGCTGCTCTGCCCTGGGCGAGCCTTGCCCAGACTTGCCTCGCTGCTAGGCTTCCTGCCCGGGAAGGAGCAGGCTGCGCCAGACAGGCAGACGCTCCTGGCGCCTTCCTGGCCTCAGCTCCACTCCTGCCTTGCCTTTGCACCTAGTCCCCAGGCGTCCTTGCGGAGGGCGAGGGGCCGGTGGGGTGCACGCTGCCAAGCCCTCCAGCCGTGAGAGCTCTGTCATAGGGAAGGGAATGGCAAGTGCAGGGCTCCTCCAGCGGGTCGCTTGGCCGCCCAGACTCAGCACAGCACGGAGAGCACCAGGCTTCCCCAGGGCCCCCGGCTGTGGTCTGCAGCCCCACACACCCGGAGGCTGACTCCGTGAGCGCCCAGAAGGTGCCTGACAGACGTCATTTCCCTAGTGCTCTCCCCACCAGCAGAGACGTGGGCAGGTGGTTGGGGGCCTGCCCCTGCGTGTCTGGGCTGCCGCCCGCAGCCTCCGCTCAGGGGAAGCAGCCCCTGTGCCAAGCCCTGCAGGAGGCGCGGGGCGTCCTGCCTGGAAGCCAAGTGCACGGTCCGCTTGGAAGCGAGCCTCCTTGGGAAGAGTCGAGGGAGCCAAGCCGCGTGCAGCTGCAATCCCTGCTTGGGCCGAGCCGAGTGTGCCTCCAGGACGGCAGAGCTCCAGCTCTGCTCAGAGGCCGGATCCAGTCAAGTGCCTTGCGCGAGGCTGCTCTGCCCTGGGCGAGACTTGCCCAGGCTTGCCTCGCTGCTAGGCTTGCTGCCGGGAAGGAGCAGGCTGTGCGATGCTGGGAGAGGCCCCTGGCGCCTTCCTGGCCTCAGCTCCACTCCTGCCTTGCCTTTGCATCTAGGCCCCGGGCGTCCTTGGGGAAGGCTTAGGAGCCGGTGGCTTGCACACTGCCAAGCCCTCCAGCAGTGAGGCCTCTCGTAGAGGGGAGGGAGGGCAAGTGCAGGGCTCCACCAGCGGTTGCTTGGCCGCCCAGACTCAGCGCCGCACGGAGAGCACAAGGCTCCCAGGTCCCCTGGCTGTGGTCTGCAGGCCCCACACTCCCGGAGGCTGACTCCGTGGGCGCCCAGAAGGTGCCTGACAGACGTCATGTCCCTAGCGCTCTGCTCCCCAGCAGAGACGTGTGCAGGTGGTGGGGCCTGCCCCTGCGTGTTTGGGCTCCCGCCGGCAGCCCCAGCTCCAGGGAAGCAGCCCCTGAGCCAAGACCTGTAGGGGGCGCGGGGCGCCCCCGCCTGGAAGCCTAGTGCACAGCATGCGGAAGCGAGCCTCCTCGGGAGAAGAGGAGGCAGCCCAGCTGCGTGCGTCTGCACTCACTCCTTGGGCGGAGCCCAGTGAGCCTCCAGTACGGCAGAGCTCCAGCTCTGCTCAGAGGCCCGATCTGGCAGAGTGGCTGGCGTGAGGCTGCTCTGCCCTGGGCGAGCCTTGCCCAGACTTGCCTCGCTGCTAGGCTTCCTGCCCGGGAAGGAGCAGGCTGCGCCAGACAGGCAGACGCTCCTGGCGCCTTCCTGGCCTCAGCTCCACTCCTGCCTTGCCTTTGCACCTAGTCCCCAGGCGTCCTTGCGGAGGGCTGAGGGGCCGGTGGGTGCACGCTGCCAAGCAAGCCCTCCAGCCGTGAGAGCTCTGTCATAGGGAAGGGAATGGCAAGTGCAGGGCTCCTCCAGCGCTCGCTTGGGCGCCCAGACTCAGCACAGCACGGAGAGCACCAGGCTTCCCAGGGCCCCTGGCTGTGGTCTGCAGCCCCACACACCCGGAGGCTGACTCCGTGAGCGCCCAGAAGGTGCCTGACAGACGTCATTTCCCTAGTGCTCTCCCAACCAGCAGAGACGTGTGCAGGTGGTTGGGGCCTGCCCCTGCGTGTCTGGGCTGCCGCCCACAGCCTCCGCTCAGGGGAAGCAGCCCCTGTGCCAAGACCTGCAGGAGGCGCGGGGCGTCCCTGCCTGGAAGCCAAGTGCACGGTCCGCTTGGAAGCGAGCCTCCTTGGGAAGAGTCGAGGGAGCCAAGACGCGTGCAGCTGCAATCCCTGCTTGGGCCGAGCCGAGTGTGCCTCCAGGACGGCAGAGCTCCAGCTCTGCTCAGAGGCCGGATCTAGTCAAGTGCCTTGCGCGAGGCTGCTCTGCCCTGGGCGAGACTTGCCCACGCTTGCCTCGCTGCTAGGCTTGCTGCCCAGGAAGGAGCAGGTTGTGCGATGCTGGGAGAGGCCACTGGCGCCTTCCTGGCCTCAGCTCCACTCCTGCCTTGCCTGTGCATCTAGGCCCCGGGCGTCCTTGGGGAAGGCTTAGGAGCCGGTGGCTTGCACACTGCCAAGCCCTCCAGCAGTGAGGCCTCTCGTAGAGGGGAGGGGAGGGCAAGTGCAGGGCTCCACCAGCGGTTGCTTGGCCGCCCAGACTCAGCGCCGCACGGAGAGCACAAGGCTCCCAGGTCCCCTGGCTGTGGTCTGCAGCCCCACACTCCCGGAGGCTGACTCCGTGGGCGCCCAGAAGGTGCCTGACAGACGTCATGTCCCTAGCGCTCTGCTCCCCAGCAGAGACGTGTGCAGGTGGTGGGGCCTGCCCCTGCGTGTCTGGGCTCCCGCCGGCAGCCCCAGCTCCAGGGAAGCAGCCCCTGAGCCAAGACCTGTAGGAGGCGCGGGGCGCCCCCGCCTGGAAGCCTGGTGCACAGCACGCGGGAAGCGAGCCTCCTCGGGAGAAGAGGAGGCAGCCCAGCTGCGTGCATCTGCACTCACTCCTTGGGCGGAGCCCAGTGAGCCTCCAGTACGGCAGAGCTCCAGCTCTGCTCAGAGGCCCGATCTGGCAGAGTTGCTGGCGTGAGGCTGCTCTGCCCTGGGCGAGCCTCGCCCAGACTTGCCTCGCTGCTAGGCTTCCTGCCCGGGAAGGAGCAGGCTGCGCCAGACAGGCAGACGCTCCTGGCGCCTTCCTGGCCTCAGCTCCACTCCTGCCTTGCCTTTGCACCTAGTCCCCAGGCGTCCTTGCGGAGGGCTTAGGGGCCAGTGGGGTGCCCGCTGCCAAGCCCTCCAGCCGTGAGAGCTCTGTCATAGGGAAGGGAATGGCAAGTGCAGGGCTCCTCCAGCGCTCGCTTGGGCGCCCAGACTCAGCACAGCACGGAGAGCACCAGGCTTCCCAGGGCCCCTGGCTGTGGTCTGCAGCCCCACACACCCGGAGGCTGACTCCGTGAGCGCCCAGAAGGTGCCTGACAGACGTCATTTCCCTAGTGCTCTCCCAACCAGCAGAGACGTGTGCAGGTGGTTGGGGCCTGCCCCTGCGTGTCTGGGCTGCCGCCCACAGCCTCCGCTCAGGGGAAGCAGCCCCTGTGCCAAGACCTGCAGGAGGCGCGGGGCGTCCCTGCCTGGAAGCCAAGTGCACGGTCCGCTTGGAAGCGAGCCTCCTTGGGAAGAGTCGAGGGAGCCAAGACGCGTGCAGCTGCAATCCCTGCTTGGGCCGAGCCGAGTGTGCCTCCAGGACGGCAGAGCTCCAGCTCTGCTCAGAGGCCGGATCTAGTCAAGTGCCTTGCGCGAGGCTGCTCTGCCCTGGGCGAGACTTGCCCACGCTTGCCTCGCTGCTAGGCTTGCTGCCCAGGAAGGAGCAGGTTGTGCGATGCTGGGAGAGGCCACTGGCGCCTTCCTGGCCTCAGCTCCACTCCTGCCTTGCCTTTGCATCTAGGCCCCGGGCGTCCTTGGGGAAGGCTTAGGAGCCGGTGGCTTGCACACTGCCAAGCCCTCCAGCAGTGAGGCCTCTCGTAGAGGGGAGGGGAGGGCAAGTGCAGGGCTCCACCAGCGGTTGCTTGGCCGCCCAGACTCAGCGCCGCACGGAGAGCACAAGGCTCCCAGGTCCCCTGGCTGTGGTCTGCAGCCCCACACTCCCGGAGGCTGACTCCGTGGGCGCCCAGAAGGTGCCTGACAGACGTCATGTCCCTAGCGCTCTGCTCCCCAGCAGAGACGTGTGCAGGTGGTGGGGCCTGCCCCTGCGTGTCTGGGCTCCCGCCGGCAGCCCCAGCTCCAGGGAAGCAGCCCCTGAGCCAAGACCTGTAGGAGGCGCGGGGCGCCCCCGCCTGGAAGCCTGGTGCACAGCACGCGGGAAGCGAGCCTCCTCGGGAGAAGAGGAGGCAGCCCAGCTGCGTGCATCTGCACTCACTCCTTGGGCGGAGCCCAGTGAGCCTCCAGTACGGCAGAGCTCCAGCTCTGCTCAGAGGCCCGATCTGGCAGAGTTGCTGGCGTGAGGCTGCTCTGCCCTGGGCGAGCCTCGCCCAGACTTGCCTCGCTGCTAGGCTTCCTGCCCGGGAAGGAGCAGGCTGCGCCAGACAGGCAGACGCTCCTGGCGCCTTCCTGGCCTCAGCTCCACTCCTGCCTTGCCTTTGCACCTAGTCCCCAGGCGTCCTTGCGGAGGGCTTAGGGGCCGGTGGGGTGCCCGCTGCCAAGCCCTCCAGCCGTGAGAGCTCTGTCATAGGGAAGGGAATGGCAAGTGCAGGGCTCCTCCAGCGCTCGCTTGGGCGCCCAGACTCAGCACAGCACGGAGAGCACCAGGCTTCCCAGGGCCCCTGGCTGTGGTCTGCAGCCCCACACACCCGGAGGCTGACTCCGTGAGCGCCCAGAAGGTGCCTGACAGACGTCATTTCCCTAGTGCTCTCCCAACCAGCAGAGACGTGTGCAGGTGGTTGGGGCCTGCCCCTGCGTGTCTGGGCTGCCGCCCACAGCCTCCGCTCAGGGGAAGCAGCCCCTGTGCCAAGACCTGCAGGAGGCGCGGGGCGTCCCTGCCTGGAAGCCAAGTGCACGGTCCGCTTGGAAGCGAGCCTCCTTGGGAAGAGTCGAGGGAGCCAAGACGCGTGCAGCTGCAATCCCTGCTTGGGCCGAGCCGAGTGTGCCTCCAGGACGGCAGAGCTCCAGCTCTGCTCAGAGGCCGGATCTAGTCAAGTGCCTTGCGCGAGGCTGCTCTGCCCTGGGCGAGACTTGCCCACGCTTGCCTCGCTGCTAGGCTTGCTGCCCAGGAAGGAGCAGGTTGTGCGATGCTGGGAGAGGCCACTGGCGCCTTCCTGGCCTCAGCTCCACTCCTGCCTTGCCTTTGCATCTAGGCCCCGGGCGTCCTTGGGGAAGGCTTAGGAGCCGGTGGCTTGCACACTGCCAAGCCCTCCAGCAGTGAGGCCTCTCGTAGAGGGGAGGGGAGGGCAAGTGCAGGGCTCCACCAGCGGTTGCTTGGCCGCCCAGACTCAGCGCCGCACGGAGAGCACAAGGCTCCCAGGTCCCCTGGCTGTGGTCTGCAGCCCCACACTCCCGGAGGCTGACTCCGTGGGCGCCCAGAAGGTGCCTGACAGACGTCATGTCCCTAGCGCTCTGCTCCCCAGCAGAGACGTGTGCAGGTGGTGGGGCCTGCCCCTGCGTGTCTGGGCTCCCGCCGGCAGCCCCAGCTCCAGGGAAGCAGCCCCTGAGCCAAGACCTGTAGGAGGCGCGGGGCGCCCCCGCCTGGAAGCCTGGTGCACAGCACGCGGGAAGCGAGCCTCCTCGGGAGAAGAGGAGGCAGCCCAGCTGCGTGCATCTGCACTCACTCCTTGGGCGGAGCCCAGTGAGCCTCCAGTACGGCAGAGCTCCAGCTCTGCTCAGAGGCCCGATCTGGCAGAGTTGCTGGCGTGAGGCTGCTCTGCCCTGGGCGAGCCTCGCCCAGACTTGCCTCGCTGCTAGGCTTCCTGCCCGGGAAGGAGCAGGCTGCGCCAGACAGGCAGACGCTCCTGGCGCCTTCCTGGCCTCAGCTCCACTCCTGCCTTGCCTTTGCACCTAGTCCCCAGGCGTCCTTGCGGAGGGCTTAGGGGCCGGTGGGGTGCCCGCTGCCAAGCCCTCCAGCCGTGAGAGCTCTGTCATAGGGAAGGGAATGGCAAGTGCAGGGCTCCTCCAGCGCTCGCTTGGGCGCCCAGACTCAGCACAGCACGGAGAGCACCAGGCTTCCCAGGGCCCCTGGCTGTGGTCTGCAGCCCCACACACCCGGAGGCTGACTCCGTGAGCGCCCAGAAGGTGCCTGACAGACGTCATTTCCCTAGTGCTCTCCCAACCAGCAGAGACGTGTGCAGGTGGTTGGGGCCTGCCCCTGCGTGTCTGGGCTGCCGCCCACAGCCTCCGCTCAGGGGAAGCAGCCCCTGTGCCAAGACCTGCAGGAGGCGCGGGGCGTCCCTGCCTGGAAGCCAAGTGCACGGTCCGCTTGGAAGCGAGCCTCCTTGGGAAGAGTCGAGGGAGCCAAGACGCGTGCAGCTGCAATCCCTGCTTGGGCCGAGCCGAGTGTGCCTCCAGGACGGCAGAGCTCCAGCTCTGCTCAGAGGCCGGAT
This sequence comes from Budorcas taxicolor, assembly GCF_023091745.1. Classification (NCBI taxonomy): domain Eukaryota; kingdom Metazoa; phylum Chordata; class Mammalia; order Artiodactyla; family Bovidae; genus Budorcas; species Budorcas taxicolor. The sequence goes on from NW_026292550.1 coordinate 68,387, forward strand.
CTAGTCAAGTGCCTTGCGCGAGGCTGCTCTGCCCTGGGCGAGACTTGCCCACGCTTGCCTCGCTGCTAGGCTTGCTGCCCAGGAAGGAGCAGGTTGTGCGATGCTGGGAGAGGCCACTGGCGCCTTCCTGGCCTCAGCTCCACTCCTGCCTTGCCTTTGCATCTAGGCCCCGGGCGTCCTTGGGGAAGGCTTAGGAGCCGGTGGCTTGCACACTGCCAAGCCCTCCAGCAGTGAGGCCTCTCGTAGAGGGGAGGGGAGGGCAAGTGCAGGGCTCCACCAGCGGTTGCTTGGCCGCCCAGACTCAGCGCCGCACGGAGAGCACAAGGCTCCCAGGTCCCCTGGCTGTGGTCTGCAGCCCCACACTCCCGGAGGCTGACTCCGTGGGCGCCCAGAAGGTGCCTGACAGACGTCATGTCCCTAGCGCTCTGCTCCCCAGCAGAGACGTGTGCAGGTGGTGGGGCCTGCCCCTGCGTGTCTGGGCTCCCGCCGGCAGCCCCAGCTACAGGGAAGCAGCCCCTGAGGCAAGACCTGTAGGAGGCGCGGGGCGCCCCCGCCTGGAAACCTAGTGCACAGCACGCGGGAAGCGAGCCTCCTCGGGAGAAGAGGAGGCAGCCCAGCTGCGTGCGTCTGCAATCACTCCTTGGGCGGAGCCCAGTGAGCCTCCAGTACGGCAGAGCTCCAGCTCTGCTCAGAGGCCCGATCTGGCAGAGTTGCTGGCGTGAGGCTGCTCTGCCCTGGGCGAGCCTCGCCCAGACTTGCCTCGCTGCTAGGCTTCCTGCCCGGGAAGGAGCAGGCTGCGCCAGACAGGCAGACGCTCCTGGCGCCTTCCTGGCCTCAGCTCCACTCCTGCCTTGCCTTTGCACCTAGTCCCCAGGCGTCCTTGCGGAGGGCTTAGGGGCCGGTGGGGTGCCCGCTGCCAAGCCCTCCAGCCGTGAGAGCTCTGTCATAGGGAAGGGAATGGCAAGTGCAGGGCTCCTCCAGCGCTCGCTTGGGCGCCCAGACTCAGCACAGCACGGAGAGCACCAGGCTTCCCAGGGCCCCTGGCTGTGGTCTGCAGCCCCACACACCCGGAGGCTGACTCCGTGAGCGCCCAGAAGGTGCCTGACAGACGTCATTTCCCTAGTGCTCTCCCAACCAGCAGAGACGTGTGCAGGTGGTTGGGGCCTGCCCCTGCGTGTCTGGGCTGCCGCCCACAGCCTCCGCTCAGGGGAAGCAGCCCCTGTGCCAAGACCTGCAGGAGGCGCGGGGCGTCCCTGCCTGGAAGCCAAGTGCACGGTCCGCTTGGAAGCGAGCCTCCTTGGGAAGAGTCGAGGGAGCCAAGACGCGTGCAGCTGCAATCCCTGCTTGGGCCGAGCCGAGTGTGCCTCCAGGACGGCAGAGCTCCAGCTCTGCTCAGAGGCCGGATCTAGTCAAGTGCCTTGCGCGAGGCTGCTCTGCCCTGGGCGAGACTTGCCCACGCTTGCCTCGCTGCTAGGCTTGCTGCCCAGGAAGGAGCAGGTTGTGCGATGCTGGGAGAGGCCACTGGCGCCTTCCTGGCCTCAGCTCCACTCCTGCCTTGCCTTTGCATCTAGGCCCCGGGCGTCCTTGGGGAAGGCTTAGGAGCCGGTGGCTTGCACACTGCCAAGCCCTCCAGCAGTGAGGCCTCTCGTAGAGGGGAGGGGAGGGCAAGTGCAGGGCTCCACCAGCGGTTGCTTGGCCGCCCAGACTCAGCGCCGCACGGAGAGCACAAGGCTCCCAGGTCCCCTGGCTGTGGTCTGCAGCCCCACACTCCCGGAGGCTGACTCCGTGGGCGCCCAGAAGGTGCCTGACAGACGTCATGTCCCTAGCGCTCTGCTCCCCAGCAGAGACGTGTGCAGGTGGTGGGGCCTGCCCCTGCGTGTCTGGGCTCCCGCCGGCAGCCCCAGCTCCAGGGAAGCAGCCCCTGAGCCAAGACCTGTAGGAGGCGCGGGGCGCCCCCGCCTGGAAGCCTGGTGCACAGCACGCGGGAAGCGAGCCTCCTCGGGAGAAGAGGAGGCAGCCCAGCTGCGTGCATCTGCACTCACTCCTTGGGCGGAGCCCAGTGAGCCTCCAGTACGGCAGAGCTCCAGCTCTGCTCAGAGGCCCGATCTGGCAGAGTTGCTGGCGTGAGGCTGCTCTGCCCTGGGCGAGCCTCGCCCAGACTTGCCTCGCTGCTAGGCTTCCTGCCCGGGAAGGAGCAGGCTGCGCCAGACAGGCAGACGCTCCTGGCGCCTTCCTGGCCTCAGCTCCACTCCTGCCTTGCCTTTGCACCTAGTCCCCAGGCGTCCTTGCGGAGGGCTTAGGGGCCAGTGGGGTGCCCGCTGCCAAGCCCTCCAGCCGTGAGAGCTCTGTCATAGGGAAGGGAATGGCAAGTGCAGGGCTCCTCCAGCGCTCGCTTGGGCGCCCAGACTCAGCACAGCACGGAGAGCACCAGGCTTCCCAGGGCCCCTGGCTGTGGTCTGCAGCCCCACACACCCGGAGGCTGACTCCGTGAGCGCCCAGAAGGTGCCTGACAGACGTCATTTCCCTAGTGCTCTCCCAACCAGCAGAGACGTGTGCAGGTGGTTGGGGCCTGCCCCTGCGTGTCTGGGCTGCCGCCCACAGCCTCCGCTCAGGGGAAGCAGCCCCTGTGCCAAGACCTGCAGGAGGCGCGGGGCGTCCCTGCCTGGAAGCCAAGTGCACGGTCCGCTTGGAAGCGAGCCTCCTTGGGAAGAGTCGAGGGAGCCAAGCCGCGTGCAGCTGCAATCCCTGCTTGGGCCGAGCCGAGTGTGCCTCCAGGACGGCAGAGCTCCAGCTCTGCTCAGAGGCCGGATCTAGTCAAGTGCCTTGCGCGAGGCTGCTCTGCCCTGGGCGAGACTTGCCCACGCTTGCCTCGCTGCTAGGCTTGCTGCCCAGGAAGGAGCAGGTTGTGCGATGCTGGGAGAGGCCACTGGCGCCTTCCTGGCCTCAGCTCCACTCCTGCCTTGCCTTTGCATCTAGGCCCCGGGCGTCCTTGGGGAAGGCTTAGGAGCCGGTGGCTTGCACACTGCCAAGCCCTCCAGCAGTGAGGCCTCTCGTAGAGGGGAGGGGAGGGCAAGTGCAGGGCTCCACCAGCGGTTGCTTGGCCGCCCAGACTCAGCGCCGCACGGAGAGCACAAGGCTCCCAGGTCCCCTGGCTGTGGTCTGCAGCCCCACACTCCCGGAGGCTGACTCCGTGGGCGCCCAGAAGGTGCCTGACAGACGTCATGTCCCTAGCGCTCTGCTCCCCAGCAGAGACGTGTGCAGGTGGTGGGGCCTGCCCCTGCGTGTCTGGGCTCCCGCCGGCAGCCCCAGCTCCAGGGAAGCAGCCCCTGAGCCAAGACCTGTAGGAGGCGCGGGGCGCCCCCGCCTGGAAGCCTGGTGCACAGCACGCGGGAAGCGAGCCTCCTCGGGAGAAGAGGAGGCAGCCCAGCTGCGTGCATCTGCACTCACTCCTTGGGCGGAGCCCAGTGAGCCTCCAGTACGGCAGAGCTCCAGCTCTGCTCAGAGGCCCGATCTGGCAGAGTTGCTGGCGTGAGGCTGCTCTGCCCTGGGCGAGCCTCGCCCAGACTTGCCTCGCTGCTAGGCTTCCTGCCCGGGAAGGAGCAGGCTGCGCCAGACAGGCAGACGCTCCTGGCGCCTTCCTGGCCTCAGCTCCACTCCTGCCTTGCCTTTGCACCTAGTCCCCAGGCGTCCTTGCGGAGGGCTTAGGGGCCGGTGGGGTGCCCGCTGCCAAGCCCTCCAGCCGTGAGAGCTCTGTCATAGGGAAGGGAATGGCAAGTGCAGGGCTCCTCCAGCGCTCGCTTGGGCGCCCAGACTCAGCACAGCACGGAGAGCACCAGGCTTCCCAGGGCCCCTGGCTGTGGTCTGCAGCCCCACACACCCGGAGGCTGACTCCGTGAGCGCCCAGAAGGTGCCTGACAGACGTCATTTCCCTAGTGCTCTCCCAACCAGCAGAGACGTGTGCAGGTGGTTGGGGCCTGCCCCTGCGTGTCTGGGCTGCCGCCCACAGCCTCCGCTCAGGGGAAGCAGCCCCTGTGCCAAGACCTGCAGGAGGCGCGGGGCGTCCCTGCCTGGAAGCCAAGTGCACGGTCCGCTTGGAAGCGAGCCTCCTTGGGAAGAGTCGAGGGAGCCAAGACGCGTGCAGCTGCAATCCCTGCTTGGGCCGAGCCGAGTGTGCCTCCAGGACGGCAGAGCTCCAGCTCTGCTCAGAGGCCGGATCTAGTCAAGTGCCTTGCGCGAGGCTGCTCTGCCCTGGGCGAGACTTGCCCACGCTTGCCTCGCTGCTAGGCTTGCTGCCCAGGAAGGAGCAGGTTGTGCGATGCTGGGAGAGGCCACTGGCGCCTTCCTGGCCTCAGCTCCACTCCTGCCTTGCCTTTGCATCTAGGCCCCGGGCGTCCTTGGGGAAGGCTTAGGAGCCGGTGGCTTGCACACTGCCAAGCCCTCCAGCAGTGAGGCCTCTCGTAGAGGGGAGGGGAGGGCAAGTGCAGGGCTCCACCAGCGGTTGCTTGGCCGCCCAGACTCAGCGCCGCACGGAGAGCACAAGGCTCCCAGGTCCCCTGGCTGTGGTCTGCAGCCCCACACTCCCGGAGGCTGACTCCGTGGGCGCCCAGAAGGTGCCTGACAGACGTCATGTCCCTAGCGCTCTGCTCCCCAGCAGAGACGTGTGCAGGTGGTGGGGCCTGCCCCTGCGTGTCTGGGCTCCCGCCGGCAGCCCCAGCTCCAGGGAAGCAGCCCCTGAGGCAAGACCTGTAGGAGGCGCGGGGCGCCCCCGCCTGGAAACCTAGTGCACAGCACGCGGGAAGCGAGCCTCCTCGGGAGAAGAGGAGGCAGCCCAGCTGCGTGCGTCTGCAATCACTCCTTGGGCGGAGCCCAGTGAGCCTCCAGTACGGCAGAGCTCCAGCTCTGCTCAGAGGCCCGATCTGGCAGAGTTGCTGGCGTGAGGCTGCTCTGCCCTGGGCGAGCCTCGCCCAGACTTGCCTCGCTGCTAGGCTTCCTGCCCGGGAAGGAGCAGGCTGCGCCAGACAGGCAGACGCTCCTGGCGCCTTCCTGGCCTCAGCTCCACTCCTGCCTTGCCTTTGCACCTAGTCCCCAGGCGTCCTTGCGGAGGGCTTAGGGGCCGGTGGGGTGCCCGCTGCCAAGCCCTCCAGCCGTGAGAGCTCTGTCATAGGGAAGGGAATGGCAAGTGCAGGGCTCCTCCAGCGCTCGCTTGGGCGCCCAGACTCAGCACAGCACGGAGAGCACCAGGCTTCCCAGGGCCCCTGGCTGTGGTCTGCAGCCCCACACACCCGGAGGCTGACTCCGTGAGCGCCCAGAAGGTGCCTGACAGACGTCATTTCCCTAGTGCTCTCCCAACCAGCAGAGACGTGTGCAGGTGGTTGGGGCCTGCCCCTGCGTGTCTGGGCTGCCGCCCACAGCCTCCGCTCAGGGGAAGCAGCCCCTGTGCCAAGACCTGCAGGAGGCGCGGGGCGTCCCTGCCTGGAAGCCAAGTGCACGGTCCGCTTGGAAGCGAGCCTCCTTGGGAAGAGTCGAGGGAGCCAAGACGCGTGCAGCTGCAATCCCTGCTTGGGCCGAGCCGAGTGTGCCTCCAGGACGGCAGAGCTCCAGCTCTGCTCAGAGGCCGGATCTAGTCAAGTGCCTTGCGCGAGGCTGCTCTGCCCTGGGCGAGACTTGCCCACGCTTGCCTCGCTGCTAGGCTTGCTGCCCAGGAAGGAGCAGGTTGTGCGATGCTGGGAGAGGCCACTGGCGCCTTCCTGGCCTCAGCTCCACTCCTGCCTTGCCTTTGCATCTAGGCCCCGGGCGTCCTTGGGGAAGGCTTAGGAGCCGGTGGCTTGCACACTGCCAAGCCCTCCAGCAGTGAGGCCTCTCGTAGAGGGGAGGGGAGGGCAAGTGCAGGGCTCCACCAGCGGTTGCTTGGCCGCCCAGACTCAGCGCCGCACGGAGAGCACAAGGCTCCCAGGTCCCCTGGCTGTGGTCTGCAGCCCCACACTCCCGGAGGATGACTCCGTGGGCGCCCAGAAGGTGCCTGACAGACGTCATGTCCCTAGCGCTCTGCTCCCCAGCAGAGACGTGTGCAGGTGGTGGGGCCTGCCCCTGCGTGTCTGGGCTCCCGCCGGCAGCCCCAGCTCCAGGGAAGCAGCCCCTGAGGCAAGACCTGTAGGAGGCGCGGGGCGCCCCCGCCTGGAAACCTAGTGCACAGCACGCGGGAAGCGAGCCTCCTCGGGAGAAGAGGAGGCAGCCCAGCTGCGTGCGTCTGCATTCACTCCTTGGGCGGAGCCCAGTGAGCCTCCAGTACGGCAGAGCTCCAGCTCTGCTCAGAGGCCCGATCTGGCAGAGTTGCTGGCGTGAGGCTGCTCTGCCCTGGGCGAGCCTCGCCCAGACTTGCCTCGCTGCTAGGCTTCCTGCCCGGGAAGGAGCAGGCTGCGCCAGACAGGCAGACGCTCCTGGCGCCTTCCTGGCCTCAGCTCCACTCCTGCCTTGCCTTTGCACCTAGTCCCCAGGCGTCCTTGCGGAGGGCTTAGGGGCCGGTGGGGTGCCCGCTGCCAAGCCCTCCAGCCGTGAGAGCTCTGTCATAGGGAAGGGAATGGCAAGTGCAGGGCTCCTCCAGCGCTCGCTTGGGCGCCCAGACTCAGCACAGCACGGAGAGCACCAGGCTTCCCAGGGCCCCTGGCTGTGGTCTGCAGCCCCACACACCCGGAGGCTGACTCCGTGAGCGCCCAGAAGGTGCCTGACAGACGTCATTTCCCTAGTGCTCTCCCAACCAGCAGAGACGTGTGCAGGTGGTTGGGGCCTGCCCCTGCGTGTCTGGGCTGCCGCCCACAGCCTCCGCTCAGGGGAAGCAGCCCCTGTGCCAAGACCTGCAGGAGGCGCGGGGCGTCCCTGCCTGGAAGCCAAGTGCACGGTCCGCTTGGAAGCGAGCCTCCTTGGGAAGAGTCGAGGGAGCCAAGACGCGTGCAGCTGCAATCCCTGCTTGGGCCGAGCCGAGTGTGCCTCCAGGACGGCAGAGCTCCAGCTCTGCTCAGAGGCCGGATCTAGTCAAGTGCCTTGCGCGAGGCTGCTCTGCCCTGGGCGAGACTTGCCCACGCTTGCCTCGCTGCTAGGCTTGCTGCCCAGGAAGGAGCAGGTTGTGCGATGCTGGGAGAGGCCACTGGCGCCTTCCTGGCCTCAGCTCCACTCCTGCCTTGCCTTTGCATCTAGGCCCCGGGCGTCCTTGGGGAAGGCTTAGGAGCCGGTGGCTTGCACACTGCCAAGCCCTCCAGCAGTGAGGCCTCTCGTAGAGGGGAGGGGAGGGCAAGTGCAGGGCTCCACCAGCGGTTGCTTGGCCGCCCAGACTCAGCGCCGCACGGAGAGCACAAGGCTCCCAGGTCCCCTGGCTGTGGTCTGCAGCCCCACACTCCCGGAGGCTGACTCCGTGGGCGCCCAGAAGGTGCCTGACAGACGTCATGTCCCTAGCGCTCTGCTCCCCAGCAGAGACGTGTGCAGGTGGTGGGGCCTGCCCCTGCGTGTCTGGGCTCCCGCCGGCAGCCCCAGCTCCAGGGAAGCAGCCCCTGAGCCAAGACCTGTAGGAGGCGCGGGGCGCCCCCGCCTGGAAACCTAGTGCACAGCACGCGGGAAGCGAGCCTCCTCGGGAGAAGAGGAGGCAGCCCAGCTGCGTGCGTCTGCAATCACTCCTGGGCGGAGCCCAGTGAGCCTCCAGTACGGCAGAGCTCCAGCTCTGCTCAGAGGCCCGATCTGGCAGAGTTGCTGGCGTGAGGCTGCTCTGCCCTGGGCGAGCCTCGCCCAGACTTGCCTCGCTGCTAGGCTTCCTGCCCGGGAAGGAGCAGGCTGCGCCAGACAGGCAGACGCTCCTGGCGCCTTCCTGGCCTCAGCTCCACTCCTGCCTTGCCTTTGCACCTAGTCCCCAGGCGTCCTTGCGGAGGGCTTAGGGGCCGGTGGGGTGCCCGCTGCCAAGCCCTCCAGCCGTGAGAGCTCTGTCATAGGGAAGGGAATGGCAAGTGCAGGGCTCCTCCAGCGCTCGCTTGGGCGCCCAGACTCAGCACAGCACGGAGAGCACCAGGCTTCCCAGGGCCCCTGGCTGTGGTCTGCAGCCCCACACACCGGAGGCTGACTCCGTGAGCGCCCAGAAGGTGCCTGACAGACGTCATTTCCCTAGTGCTCTCCCAACCAGCAGAGACGTGTGCAGGTGGTTGGGGCCTGCCCCTGCGTGTCTGGGCTGCCGCCCACAGCCTCCGCTCAGGGGAAGCAGCCCCTGTGCCAAGACCTGCAGGAGGCGCGGGGCGTCCCTGCCTGGAAGCCAAGTGCACGGTCCGCTTGGAAGCGAGCCTCCTTGGAAGAGTCGAGGGAGCCAAGACGCGTGCAGCTGCAATCCCTGCTTGGGCCGAGCCGAGTGTGCCTCCAGGACGGCAGAGCTCCAGCTCTGCTCAGAGGCCGGATCTAGTCAAGTGCCTTGCGCGAGGCTGCTCTGCCCTGGGCGAGACTTGCCCACGCTTGCCTCGCTGCTAGGCTTGCTGCCCAGGAAGGAGCAGGTTGTGCGATGCTGGGAGAGGCCACTGGCGCCTTCCTGGCCTCAGCTCCACTCCTGCCTTGCCTTTGCATCTAGGCCCCGGGCGTCCTTGGGGAAGGCTTAGGAGCCGGTGGCTTGCACACTGCCAAGCCCTCCAGCAGTGAGGCTCTCGTCGAGGGGAGGGGAGGGCAAGTGCAGGGCTCCACCAGCGGTTGCTTGGCCGCCCAGACTCAGCGCCGCACGGAGAGCACAAGGCTCCCAGGTCCCCTGGCTGTGGTCTGCAGCCCCACACTCCCGGAGGCTGACTCCGTGGGCGCCCAGAAGGTGCCTGACAGACGTCATGTCCCTAGCGCTCTGCTCCCCAGCAGAGACGTGTGCAGGTGGTGGGGCCTGCCCCTGCGTGTCTGGGCTCCCGCCGGCAGCCCCAGCTCCAGGGAAGCAGCCCCTGAGCCAAGACCTGTAGGAGGCGCGGGGCGCCCCCGCCTGGAAGCCTGGTGCACAGCACGCGGGAAGCGAGCCTCCTCGGGAGAAGAGGAGGCAGCCCAGCTGCGTGCGTCTGCACTCACTCCTTGGGCGGAGCCCAGTGAGCCTCCAGTACGGCAGAGCTCCAGCTCTGCTCAGAGGCCCGATCTGGCAGAGTTGCTGGCGTGAGGCTGCTCTGCCCTGGGCGAGCCTCGCCCAGACTTGCCTCGCTGCTAGGCTTCCTGCCCGGGAAGGAGCAGGCTGCGCCAGACAGGCAGACGCTCCTGGCGCCTTCCTGGCCTCAGCTCCACTCCTGCCTTGCCTTTGCACCTAGTCCCCAGGCGTCCTTGCGGAGGGCTTAGGGGCCGGTGGGGTGCCCGCTGCCAAGCCCTCCAGCCGTGAGAGCTCTGTCATAGGGAAGGGAATGGCAAGTGCAGGGCTCCTCCAGCGCTCGCTTGGGCGCCCAGACCTCAGCACAGCACGGAGAGCACCAGGCTTCCCAGGGCCCCTGGCTGTGGTCTGCAGCCCCCACACACCCGGAGGCTGACTCCGTGAGCGCCCAGAAGGTGCCTGACAGACGTCATTTCCCTAGTGCTCTCCCAACCAGCAGAGACGTGTGCAGGTGGTTGGGGCCTGCCCCTGCGTGTCTGGGCTGCCGCCCACAGCCTCCGCTCAGGGGAAGCAGCCCCTGTGCCAAGACCTGCAGGAGGCGCGGGGCGTCCCTGCCTGGAAGCCAAGTGCACGGTCCGCTTGGAAGCGAGCCTCCTTGGGAAGAGTCGAGGGAGCCAAGACGCGTGCAGCTGCAATCCCTGCTTGGGCCGAGCCGAGTGTGCCTCCAGGACGGCAGAGCTCCAGCTCTGCTCAGAGGCCGGATCTAGTCAAGTGCCTTGCGCGAGGCTGCTCTGCCCTGGGCGAGACTTGCCCACGCTTGCCTCGCTGCTAGGCTTGCTGCCCAGGAAGGAGCAGGTTGTGCGATGCTGGGAGAGGCCACTGGCGCCTTCCTGGCCTCAGCTCCACTCCTGCCTTGCCTTTGCATCTAGGCCCCGGGCGTCCTTGGGGAAGGCTTAGGAGCCGGTGGCTTGCACACTGCCAAGCCCTCCAGCAGTGAGGCCTCTCGTAGAGGGGAGGGGAGGGCAAGTGCAGGGCTCCACCAGCGGTTGCTTGGCCGCCCAGACTCAGCGCCGCACGGAGAGCACAAGGCTCCCAGGTCCCCTGGCTGTGGTCTGCAGCCCCACACTCCCGGAGGATGACTCCGTGGGCGCCCAGAAGGTGCCTGACAGACGTCATGTCCCTAGCGCTCTGCTCCCCAGCAGAGACGTGTGCAGGTGGTGGGGCCTGCCCCTGCGTGTCTGGGCTCCCGCCGGCAGCCCCAGCTCCAGGGAAGCAGCCCCTGAGCCAAGACCTGTAGGAGGCGCGGGGCGCCCCCCGCCTGGAAGCCTGGTGCACAGCACGCGGGGAAGCGAGCCTCCTCGGGAGAAGAGGAGGCAGCCCAGCTGCGTGCGTCTGCAATCACTCCTTGGGCGGAGCCCAGTGAGCCTCCAGTACGGCAGAGCTCCAGCTCTGCTCAGAGGCCCGATCTGGCAGAGTTGCTGGCGTGAGGCTGCTCTGCCCTGGGCGAGCCTCGCCCAGACTTGCCTCGCTGCTAGGCTTCCTGCCCGGGAAGGAGCAGGCTGCGCCAGACAGGCAGACGCTCCTGGCGCCTTCCTGGCCTCAGCTCCACTCCTGCCTTGCCTTTGCACCTAGTCCCCAGGCGTCCTTGCGGAGGGCTTAGGGGCCGGTGGGGTGCCCGCTGCCAAGCCCTCCAGCCGTGAGAGCTCTGTCATAGGGAAGGGAATGGCAAGTGCAGGGCTCCTCCAGCGCTCGCTTGGGCGCCCAGACTCAGCACAGCACGGAGAGCACCAGGCTTCCCAGGGCCCCTGGCTGTGGTCTGCAGCCCACACAACCCGGAGGCTGACTCCGTGAGCGCCCAGAAGGTGCCTGACAGACGTCATTTCCCTAGTGCTCTCCCAACCAGCAGAGACGTGTGCAGGTGGTTGGGGCCTGCCCCTGCGTGTCTGGGCTGCCGCCCACAGCCTCCGCTCAGGGGAAGCAGCCCCTGTGCCAAGACCTGCAGGAGGCGCGGGGCGTCCCTGCCTGGAAGCCAAGTGCACGGTCCGCTTGGAAGCGAGCCTCCTTGGGAAGAGTCGAGGGAGCCAAGACGCGTGCAGCTGCAATCCCTGCTTGGGCCGAGCCGAGTGTGCCTCCAGGACGGCAGAGCTCCAGCTCTGCTCAGAGGCCGGATCTAGTCAAGTGCCTTGCGCGAGGCTGCTCTGCCCTGGGCGAGACTTGCCCACGCTTGCCTCGCTGCTAGGCTTGCTGCCCAGGAAGGAGCAGGTTGTGCGATGCTGGGAGAGGCCACTGGCGCCTTCCTGGCCTCAGCTCCACTCCTGCCTTGCCTTTGCATCTAGGCCCCGGGCGTCCTTGGGGAAGGCTTAGGAGCCGGTGGCTTGCACACTGCCAAGCCCTCCAGCAGTGAGGCCTCTCGTAGAGGGGAGGGGAGGGCAAGTGCAGGGCTCCACCAGCGGTTGCTTGGCCGCCCAGACTCAGCGCCGCACGGAGAGCACAAGGCTCCCAGGTCCCCTGGCTGTGGTCTGCAGCCCTACACTCCCGGAGGATGACTCCGTGGGCGCCCAGAAGGTGCCTGACAGACGTCATGTCCCTAGCGCTCTGCTCCCCAGCAGAGACGTGTGCAGGTGGTGGGGCCTGCCCCTGCGTGTCTGGGCTCCCGCCGGCAGCCCCAGCTCCAGGGAAGCAGCCCCTGAGGCAAGACCTGTAGGAGGCGCGGGGCGCCCCCCGCCTGGAAACCTAGTGCACAGCACGCGGGAAGCGAGCCTCCTCGGGAGAAGAGGAGGCAGCCCAGCTGCGTGCGTCTGCAATCACTCCTTGGGCGGAGCCCAGTGAGCCTCCAGTACGGCAGAGCTCCAGCTCTGCTCAGAGGCCCGATCTGGCAGAGTTGCTGGCGTGAGGCTGCTCTGCCCTGGGCGAGCCTCGCCCAGACTTGCCTCGCTGCTAGGCTTCCTGCCCGGGAAGGAGCAGGCTGCGCCAGACAGGCAGACGCTCCTGGCGCCTTCCTGGCCTCAGCTCCACTCCTGCCTTGCCTTTGCACCTAGTCCCCAGGCGTCCTTGCGGAGGCTTAGGGGCCGGTGGGGTGCCCCGCTGCCAAGCCCTCCAGCCGTGAGAGCTCTGTCATAGGGAAGGGAATGGCAAGTGCAGGGCTCCTCCAGCGCTCGCTTGGGCGCCCAGACTCAGCACAGCACGGAGAGCACCAGGCTTCCCAGGGCCCCTGGCTGTGGTCTGCAGCCCCACACACCCGGAGGCTGACTCCGTGAGCGCCCAGAAGGTGCCTGACAGACGTCATTTCCCTAGTGCTCTCCCAACCAGCAGAGGACGTGTGCAGGTGGTTGGGGCCTGCCCCTGCGTGTCTGGGCTGCCGCCCACAGCCTCCGCTCAGGGGAAGCAGCCCCTGTGCCAAGACCTGCAGGAGGCGCGGGGCGTCCCTGCCTGGAAGCCAAGTGCACGGGTCCGCTTGGAAGCGAGCCTCCTTGGGAAGAGTCGAGGGAGCCAAGACGCGTGCAGCTGCAATCCCTGCTTGGGCCGAGCCGAGTGTGCCTCCAGGACGGCAGAGCTCCAGCTCTGCTCAGAGGCCGATCTAGTCAAGTGCCTTGCGCGAGGCTGCTCTGCCCTGGGCGAGACTTGCCCACGCTTGCCTCGCTGCTAGGCTTGCTGCCCAGGAAGGAGCAGGTTGTGCGATGCTGGGAGAGGCCACTGGCGCCTTCCTGGCCTCAGCTCCACTCCTGCCTTGCCTTTGCATCTAGGCCCCGGGCGTCCTTGGGGAAGGCTTAGGAGCCGGTGGCTTGCACACTGCCAAGCCCTCCAGCAGTGAGGCCTCTCGTAGAGGGGAGGGGGAGGGCAAGTGCAGGGCTCCACCAGCGGTTGCTTGGCCGCCCAGACTCAGCGCCGCACGGAGAGCACAAGGCTCCCAGGTCCCCTGGCTGTGGTCTGCAGCCCTACACTCCCGGAGGATGACTCCGTGGGCGCCCAGAAGGTGCCTGACAGACGTCATGTCCCTAGCGCTCTGCTCCCCCAGCAGAGACGTGTGCAGGTGGTGGGGCCTGCCCCTGCGTGTCTGGGCTCCCCGCCGGCAGCCCCAGCTCCAGGGAAGCAGCCCCTGAGGCAAGACCTGTAGGAGGCGCGGGGCGCCCCCGCCTGGAAACCTAGTGCACAGCACGCGGGAAGCGAGCCTCCTCGGGAGAAGAGGAGGCAGCCCAGCTGCGTGCGTCTGCACTCACTCCTTGGGCGGAGCCCAGTGAGCCTCCAGTACGGCAGAGCTCCAGCTCTGCTCAGAGGCCCGATCTGGCAGAGTTGCTGGCGTGAGGCTGCTCTGCCCTGGGCGAGCCTCGCCCAGACTTGCCTCGCTGCTAGGCTTCCTGCCCGGGAAGGAGCAGGCTGCGCCAGACAGGCAGACGCTCCTGGCGCCTTCCTGGCCTCAGCTCCACTCCTGCCTTGCCCTTTGCACCTAGTCCCCAGGCGTCCTTGCGGAGGGCTTAGGGGCCGGTGGGGTGCCCGCTGCCAAGCCCTCCAGCCGTGAGAGCTCTGTCATAGGGAAGGGAATGGCAAGTGCAGGGCTCCTCCAGCGCTCGCTTGGGCGCCCAGACTCAGCACAGCACGGAGAGCACCAGGCTTCCCAGGGCCCCTGGCTGTGGTCTGCAGCCCCACACACCCGGAGGCTGACTCCGTGAGCGCCCAGAAGGTGCCTGACAGACGTCATTTCCCTAGTGCTCTCCCAACCAGCAGAGACGTGTGCAGGTGGTTGGGGCCTGCCCCTGCGTGTCTGGGCTGCCGCCCACAGCCTCCGCTCAGGGGAAGCAGCCCCTGTGCCAAGACCTGCAGGAGGCGCGGGGCGTCCCTGCCTGGAAGCCAAGTGCACGGTCCGCTTGGAAGCGAGCCTCCTTGGGAAGAGTCGAGGGAGCCAAGACGCGTGCAGCTGCAATCCCTGCTTGGGCCGAGCCGAGTGTGCCTCCAGGACGGCAGAGCTCCAGCTCTGCTCAGAGGCCGGATCTAGTCAAGTGCCTTGCGCGAGGCTGCTCTGCCCTGGGCGAGACTTGCCCACGCTTGCCTCGCTGCTAGGCTTGCTGCCCAGGAAGGAGCAGGTTGTGCGATGCTGGGAGAGGCCACTGGCGCCTTCCTGGCCTCAGCTCCACTCCTGCCTTGCCTTTGCATCTAGGCCCCGGGCGTCCTTGGGGAAGGCTTAGGAGCCGGTGGCTTGCACACTGCCAAGCCCTCCAGCAGTGAGGCCTCTCGTAGAGGGGAGGGGAGGGCAAGTGCAGGGCTCCACCAGCGGTTGCTTGGCCGCCCAGACTCAGCGCCGCACGGAGAGCACAAGGCTCCCAGGTCCCCTGGCTGTGGTCTGCAGCCCCACACTCCCGGAGGATGACTCCGTGGGCGCCCAGAAGGTGCCTGACAGACGTCATGTCCCTAGCGCTCTGCTCCCCAGCAGAGACGTGTGCAGGTGGTGGGGCCTGCCCCTGCGTGTCTGGGCTCCCGCCGGCAGCCCCAGCTCCAGGGAAGCAGCCCCTGAGCCAAGACCTGTAGGAGGCGCGGGGCGCCCCCGCCTGGAAGCCTGGTGCACAGCACGCGGGAAGCGAGCCTACTCGGGAGAAGAGGAGGCCAGCCCAGCTGCGTGCGTCTGCAATCACTCCTTGGGCGGAGCCCAGTGAGCCTCCAGTACGGCAGAGCTCCAGCTCTGCTCAGAGGCCCGATCTGGCAGAGTTGCTGGCGTGAGGCTGCTCTGCCCTGGGCGAGCCTCGCCCAGACTTGCCTCGCTGCTAGGCTTCCTGCCCGGGAAGGAGCAGGCTGCGCCAGACAGGCAGACGCTCCTGGCGCCTTCCTGGCCTCAGCTCCACTCCTGCCTTGCCTTTGCACCTAGTCCCCAGGCGTCCTTGCGGAGGGCTTAGGGGCCGGTGGGGTGCCCGCTGCCAAGCCCTCCAGCCGTGAGAGCTCTGTCATAGGGAAGGGAATGGCAAGTGCAGGGGCTCCTCCAGCGCTCGCTTGGGCGCCCAGACTCAGCACAGCACGGAGAGCACCAGGCTTCCCAGGGCCCCTGGCTGTGGTCTGCAGCCCCACACACCGGAGGCTGACTCCGTGAGCGCCCAGAAGGTGCCTGACAGACGTCATTTCCCCTAGTGCTCTCCCAACCAGCAGAGACGTGTGCAGGTGGTTGGGGCCTGCCCCTGCGTGTCTGGCTGCCGCCCACAGCCTCCGCTCAGGGGAAGCAGCCCCTGTGCCAAGACCTGCAGGAGGCGCGGGGCGTCCCTGCCTGGAAGCCAAGTGCACGGTCCGCTTGGAAGCGAGCCTCCTTGGGAAGAGTCGAGGGAGCCAAGACGCGTGCAGCTGCAAATCCCTGCTTGGGCCGAGCCGAGTGTGCCTCCAGGACGGCAGAGCTCCAGCTCTGC
>NW_026292551.1:0-83746 GCF_023091745.1 Budorcas taxicolor
CCTCTCCAGTGTTGCCATGGATCTTGGGGTGCTTCTGAGTCTCCCCAGGGGAGTCAGGCCTCGTCCTGAGTGGGGGCATGCACGTGCGCTTTCCTCCCGAGCTGCAGCAGTAGTGTCACGCTTCCTGTCACGTGGATCAAGGGATCTGTGGCTTTCCCTTGAGGCTGTCCCTCGAGGCTTTCCCACGAGGCTTTCCCACAGGGCTGTGCCACGTGCCACCTTGGTGTGAGTCGATCCTCGGCGTGAAAGACGAGCCGGTGAAGGGAAAAGAGGTTCCTCTGGAATGGACTGAGACATCTGGGGGACTCTTGGAATGGTGGCACGACCCTGGAGTTCCTCTCGCCGTTCCTGTTGAGAGGGCCTCCTCTTGAGATGCGACGGGAACGCCGGGAACTCTTTCCCGACGAAGCAGGGAAAGGATCCCTCATCTCGAGCTACGAGGCGGAAACGGGGCTCCTCTGGATGTGGGCGGGACCCTCGTGATTCCTCTCGAGTGGAGACGGGTATTGTCGGGGAACTTCTTGATTTGCACCAAGGGTGTGAAGGACCCTTTCGAAGTTCCAGGAGGTGAGATGTGATCAGCCTCGAGACGCCTCAGCGGAAATGGGCCTCATCTCGCCTGGAGGGGAGAACCTCCTGGATTTTCTCGAGTTGCGGCAGGTCTTCTCGAGTTACGGCGGGGACCTCAGGGACCCGCTCTGGTGGCCTCAGGAAAGGCCAGTCCCCATGCGAGTTGCTAGGTGACCTCTCGGGATTCCTCTCCCGTCCATGCCGGGGCCTCAGTCCTTGTGTGGAGTCGGGGCCGGAACCTGAGGATTCCTCTCCAGTGTTGCCATGGATCTTGGGGTGCTTCTGAGTCTCCCCAGGGGAGTCAGGCCTCGTCTCGAGGTGGGGCATGCCCGTGCGCTTTCCTCCCGAGCTGCAGCAGTAGTGTCACGCTTCCTGTCACGTGGATCAAGGGATCTGTGGCTTTCCCTCGAGGCTGTCCCTCGAGGCTTTCCCACGAGGCTTTCCCACAGGGCTGTGCCACGTGCCACCTTGGTGTGAGTCGATCCTCGGCGTGAAAACACGAGCCGGTGAAGGGAAAAGAGGTTCCTCTGGAATGGACTGAGACATCTGGGGGACTCTTGGAATGGTGGCACGACCCTGGAGTTCCTCTCGCCGTTCCTGTTGAGAGGGCCTCCTCTTGAGATGCGACGGGAACGCCGGGAACTCTTTCCCGACGAAGCAGGGAAAGGATCCCTCATCTCGAGCTACGAGGCGGAAACGGGGCTCCTCTGGATGTGGGCGGGACCCTCGTGATTCCTCTCGAGTGGAGACGACTAGGTCGGGGAACTTCTTGATTTGCACCAAGGGTGTGAAGGAGCCTTTCGAAGTTCCAGAGGGGAGGTGTGATCAGCCTCGAGACGCCTCAGCGGAAATGGGCCTCATCTCGCCTGGAGGGGAGAACCTCCTGGATTTTCTCGAGTTGCGGCAGGTCTTCTCGAGTTACGACGGGGACCTCAGGGACCCGCTCTGTTGGCCTCAGGAAAGGCCAGTCCCCATGCGAGTTGCTAGGGGACCTCTCGGGATTCCTCTCCCGTCCATGCCGGGGCCTCAGTCCTTGTCTGGAGTCGGGGCCGGAACCTGAGGATTCCTCTCCAGTGTTGCCATGGATCTTGGGGTGCTTCTGAGTCTCCCCAGGGGAGTCAGGCCTCGTCCTGAGTGGGGGCATGCACGTGCGCTTTCCTCCCGAGCTGCAGCAGTAGTGTCACGCTTCCTGTCACGTGGATCAAGGGATCTGTGGCTTTCCCTTGAGGCTGTCCCTCGAGGCTTTCCCACGAGGCTTTCCCACAGGGCTGTGCCACGTGCCACCTTGGTGTGAGTCGATCCTCGGCGTGAAAGACGAGCCGGTGAAGGGAAAAGAGGTTCCTCTGGAATGGACTGAGACATCTGGGGGACTCTTGGAATGGTGGCACGACCCTGGAGTTCCTCTCGCCGTTCCTGTTGAGAGGGCCTCCTCTTGAGATGCGACGGGAACGCCGGGAACTCTTTCCCGACGAAGCAGGGAAAGGATCCCTCATCTCGAGCTACGAGGCGGAAACGGGGCTCCTCTGGATGTGGGCGGGACCCTCGTGATTCCTCTCGAGTGGAGACGGCTAGGTCGGGGAACTTCTTGATTTGCACCAAGGGTGTGAAGGACCCTTTCGAAGTTCCAGAGGGGAGGTGTGATCAGCCTCGAGACGCCTCAGCGGAAATGGGCCTCATCTCGCCTGGAGGGGAGAACCTCCTGGATTTTCTCGAGTTGCGGCAGGTCTTCTCGAGTTACGGCGGGGACCTCAGGGACCCGCTCTGGTGGCCTCAGGAAAGGCCAGTCCCCATGCGAGTTGCTAGGGGACCTCTTGGGATTCCTCTCCCGTCCATGCCGGGGCCTCAGTCCTTGTGTGGAGTCGGGGCCGGAACCTGAGGATTCCTCTCCAGTGTTGCCATGGATCTTGGGGTGCTTCTGAGTCTCCCCAGGGGAGTCAGGCCTCGTCTCGAGTGGGGGCATGCACGTGCGCTTTCCTCCCGAGCTGCAGCAGTAGTGTCACGCTTCCTGTCACGTGGATCAAGGGATCTGTGGCTTTCCCTCGAGGCTGTCCCTCGAGGCTTTCCCACGAGGCTTTCCCACAGGGCTGTGCCACGTGCCACCTTGGTGTGAGTCGATCCTCGGCGTGAAAGACGAGCCGGTGAAGGGAAAAGAGGTTCCTCTGGAATGGACTGAGACATCTGGGGGACTCTTGGAATGGTGGCACGACCCTGGAGTTCCTCTCGCCGTTCCTGTTGAGAGGTCCTCCTCTTGAGATGCGACGGGAACGCCGGGAACTCTTTCCCGACGAAGCAGGGAAAGGATCCCTCATCTCGAGCTACGAGGCGGAAACGGGGCTCCTCTGGATGTGGGCGGGACCCTCGTGATTCCTCTCGAGTGGAGACGGGTATGTCGGGGAACTTCTTGATTTGCACCAAGGGTGTGAAGGACCCTTTCGAAGTTCCAGAGGTGAGATGTGATCAGCCTCGAGACGCCTCAGCGGAAATGGGCCTCATCTCGCCTGGAGGGGAGAACCTCCTGGATTTTCTCGAGTTGCGGCAGGTCTTCTCGAGTTACGGCGGGGACCTCAGGGACCCGCTCTGGTGGCCTCAGGAAAGGCCAGTCCCCATGCGAGTTGCTAGGGGACCTCTCGGGATTCCTCTCCCGTCCATGCCGGGGCCTCAGTAATTGTGTGGAGTCGGGGGCCGGAACCTGAGGATTCCTCTCCAGTGTTGCCATGGATCTTGGGGTGCTTCTGAGTCTCCCCAGGGGAGTCAGGCCTCGTCTCGAGGTGGGGCATGCCCGTGCGCTTTCCTCCCGAGCTGCAGCAGTAGTGTCACGCTTCCTGTCACGTGGATCAAGGGATCTGTGGCTTTCCCTCGAGGCTGTCCCTCGAGGCTTTCCCACGAGGCTTTCCCACAGGGCTGTGCCACGTGCCACCTTGGTGTGAGTCGATCCTCGGCGTGAAACACGAGCCGGTGAAGGGAAAAGAGGTTCCTCTGGAATGGACTGAGACATCTGGGGGACTCTTGGAATGGTGGCACGACCCTGGAGTTCCTCTCGCCGTTCCTGTTGAGAGGGCCTCCTCTTGAGATGCGACGGGAACGCCGGGAACTCTTTCCCGACGAAGCAGGGAAAGGATCCCTCATCTCGAGCTACGAGGCGGAAACGGGGCTCCTCTGGATGTGGGCGGGACCCTCGTGATTCCTCTCGAGTGGAGACGACTAGGTCGGGGAACTTCTTGATTTGCACCAAGGGTGTGAAGGAGCCTTTCGAAGTTCCAGAGGGGAGGTGTGATCAGCCTCGAGACGCCTCAGCGGAAATGGGCCTCATCTCGCCTGGAGGGGAGAACCTCCTGGATTTTCTCGAGTTGCGGCAGGTCTTCTCGAGTTACGACGGGGACCTCAGGGACCCGCTCTGTTGGCCTCAGGAAAGGCCAGTCCCCATGCGAGTTGCTAGGGGACCTCTCGGGATTCCTCTCCCGTCCATGCCGGGGCCTCAGTCCTTGTGTGGAGTCGGGGCCGGAACCTGAGGATTCCTCTCCAGTGTTGCCATGGATCTTGGGGTGCTTCTGAGTCTCCCCAGGGGAGTCAGGCCTCGTCCTGAGTGGGGGCATGCACGTGCGCTTTCCTCCCGAGCTGCAGCAGTAGTGTCACGCTTCCTGTCACGTGGATCAAGGGATCTGTGGCTTTCCCTTGAGGCTGTCCCTCGAGGCTTTCCCACGAGGCTTTCCCACAGGGCTGTGCCACGTGCCACCTTGGTGTGAGTCGATCCTCGGCGTGAAAGACGAGCCGGTGAAGGGAAAAGAGGTTCCTCTGGAATGGACTGAGACATCTGGGGGACTCTTGGAATGGTGGCACGACCCTGGAGTTCCTCTCGCCGTTCCTGTTGAGAGGGCCTCCTCTTGAGATGCGACGGAACGCCGGGAACTCTTTCCCGATGAAGCAGGGAAAGGATCCCTCATCTCGAGCTACGAGGCGGAAACGGGGCTCCTCTGGATGTGGGCGGGACCCTCGTGATTCCTCTCGAGTGGAGACGGCTAGGTCGGGGAACTTCTTGATTTGCACCAAGGGTGTGAAGGACCCTTTCGAAGTTCCAGAGGTGAGGTGTGATCAGCCTCGAGACGCCTCAGCGGAAATGGGCCTCATCTCGCCTGGAGGGGAGAACCTCCTGGATTTTCTCGAGTTGCGGCAGGTCTTCTCGAGTTACGACGGTTACCTCAGGGACCCGCTCTGGTGGCCTCAGGAAAGGCCAGTCCCCATGCGAGTTGCTAGGGGACCTCTCGGGATTCCTCTCCCGTCCATGCCGGGGCCTCAGTCCTTGTCTGGAGTCGGGGCCGGAACCTGAGGATTCCTCTCCAGTGTTGCCATGGATCTTGGGGTGCTTCTGAGTCTACCCAGGGGAGTCAGGCCTCGTCTCGAGTGGGGGCATGCACGTGCGCTTTCCTCCCGAGCTGCAGCAGTAGTGTCACGCTTCCTGTCACGTGGATCAAGGGATCTGTGGCTTTCCCTCGAGGCTGTCCCTCGAGGCTTTCCCACGAGGCTTTCCCACAGGGCTGTGCCACGTGCCACCTTGGTGTGAGTCGATCCTCGGCGTGAAAGACGAGCCGGTGAAGGGAAAAGAGGTTCCTCTGGAATGGACTGAGACATCTGGGGGACTCTTGGAATGGTGGCACGACCCTCGAGTTCCTCTCGCCGTTCCTGTTGAGAGGGCCTCCTCTTGAGATGCGACGGGAACGCCGGGAACTCTTTCCCGAAGAAGCAGGGAAAGGATCCCTCATCTCGAGCTACGAGGCGGAAACGGGGCTCCTCTGGATGTGGGCGGGACCCTCGTGATTCCTCTCGAGTGGAGACGGGTATGTCGGGGAACTTCTTGATTTGCACCAAGGGTGTGAAGGACCCTTTCGAAGTTCCAGAGGTGAGGTGTGATCAGCCTCGAGACGCCTCAGCGGAAATGGGCCTCATCTCGCCTGGAGGGGAGAACCTCCTGGATTTTCTCGAGTTGCGGCAGGTCTTCTCGAGTTACGGCGGGGACCTCAGGGACCCGCTCTGGTGGCCTCAGGAAAGGCCAGTCCCCATGCGAGTTGCTAGGGGACCTCTCGGGATTCCTCTCCCGTCCATGCCGGGGCCTCAGTCCTTGTGTGGAGTCGGGGCCGGAACCTGAGGATTCCTCTCCAGTGTTGCCATGGATCTTGGGGTGCTTCTGAGTCTCCCCAGGGGAGTCAGGCCTCGTCTCGAGGTGGGGCATGCCCGTGCGCTTTCCTCCCGAGCTGCAGCAGTAGTGTCACGCTTCCTGTCACGTGGATCAAGGGATCTGTGGCTTTCCCTCGAGGCTGTCCCTCGATGCTTTCCCACGAGGCTTTCCCACAGGGCTGTGCCACGTGCCACCTTGGTGTGAATCGATCCTCGGCGTGAAACACGAGCCGGTGAAGGGAAAAGAGGTTCCTCTGGAATGGACTGAGACATCTGGGGGACTCTTGGAATGGTGGCACGACCCTGGAGTTCCTCTCGCCGTTCCTGTTGAGAGGGCCTCCTCTTGAGATGCGACGGGAACGCCGGGAACTCTTTCCCGACGAAGCAGGGAAAGGATCCCTCATCTCGAGCTACGAGGCGGAAACGGGGCTCCTCTGGATGTGGGCGGGACCCTCGTGATTCCTCTCGAGTGGAGACGGCTAGGTCGGGGAACTTCTTGATTTGCACCAAGGGTGTGAAGGACCCTTTCGAAGTTCCAGAGATGAGAAGTGATCAGCCTCGAGACGCCTCAGCGGAAATGGGCCTCATCTCGCCTGGAGGGGAGAACCTCCTGGATTTTCTCGAGTTGCGGCAGGTCTTCTCGAGTTACGACGGGGACCACAGGGACCGGCTCTGGTGGCCTCAGGAAAGGCCAGTCCCCATGCGAGTTGCTAGGGGACCACTCGGGATTCCTCTCCCGTCAATGCCGGGGCCTCAGTCCTTGTGTGGAGTCGGGGCCGGAACCTGAGGATTCCTCTCCAGTGTTGCCATGGATCTTGGGGTGCTTCTGAGTCTCCCCAGGGGAGTCAGGCCTCGTCTCGAGGTGGGGCATGCCCGTGCGCTTTCCTCCCGAGCTGCAGCAGTAGTGTCACGCTTCCTGTCACGTGGATCAAGGGATCTGTGGCTTTCCCTCGAGGCTGTCCCTCGAGGCTTTCCCACGAGGCTTTCCCACAGGGCTGTGCCACGTGCCACCTTGGTGTGAGTCGATCCTCGGCGTGAAACACGAGCCGGTGAAGGGAAAAGAGGTTCCTCTGGAATGGACTGAGACATCTGGGGGACTCTTGGAATGGTGGCACGACCCTGGAGTTCCTCTCGCCGTTCCTGTTGAGAGGGCCTCCTCTTGAGATGCGACGGGAACGCCGGGAACTCTTTCCCGACGAAGCAGGGAAAGGATCCCTCATCTCGAGCTACGAGGCGGAAACGGGGCTCCTCTGGATGTGGGCGGGACCCTCGTGATTCCTCTCGAGTGGAGACGACTAGGTCGGGGAACTTCTTGATTTGCACCAAGGGTGTGAAGGAGCCTTTCGAAGTTCCAGAGGGGAGGTGTGATCAGCCTCGAGACGCCTCAGCGGAAATGGGCCTCATCTCGCCTGGAGGGGAGAACCTCCTGGATTTTCTCGAGTTGCGGCAGGTCTTCTCGAGTTACGACGGGGACCTCAGGGACCCGCTCTCTTGGCCTCAGGAAAGGCCAGTCCCCATGCGAGTTGCTAGGGGACCTCTCGGGATTCCTCTCCCGTCCATGCCGGGGCCTCAGTCCTTGTGTGGAGTCGGGGCCGGAACCTGAGGATTCCTCTCCAGTGTTGCCATGGATCTTGGGGTGCTTCTGAGTCTCCCCAGGGGAGTCAGGCCTCGTCCTGAGTGGGGGCATGCACGTGCGCTTTCCTCCCGAGCTGCAGCAGTAGTGTCACGCTTCCTGTCACGTGGATCAAGGGATCTGTGGCTTTCCCTTGAGGCTGTCCCTCGAGGCTTTCCCACGAGGCTTTCCCACAGGGCTGTGCCACGTGCCACCTTGGTGTGAGTCGATCCTCGGCGTGAAAGACGAGCCGGTGAAGGGAAAAGAGGTTCCTCTGGAATGGACTGAGACATCTGGGGGACTCTTGGAATGGTGGCACGACCCTGGAGTTCCTCTCGCCGTTCCTGTTGAGAGGGCCTCCTCTTGAGATGCGACGGGAACGCCGGGAACTCTTTCCCGACGAAGCAGGGAAAGGATCCCTCATCTCGAGCTACGAGGCGGAAACGGGGCTCCTCTGGATGTGGGCGGGACCCTCGTGATTCCTCTCGAGTGGAGACGGCTAGGTCGGGGAACTTCTTGATTTGCACCAAGGGTGTGAAGGACCCTTTCGAAGTTCCAGAGGGGAGGTGTGATCAGCCTCGAGACGCCTCAGCGGAAATGGGCCTCATCTCGCCTGGAGGGGAGAACCTCCTGGATTTTCTCGAGTTGCGGCAGGTCTTCTCGAGTTACGGCGGGGACCTCAGGGACCCGCTCTGGTGGCCTCAGGAAAGGCCAGTCCCCATGCGAGTTGCTAGGGGACCTCTTGGGATTCCTCTCCCGTCCATGCCGGGGCCTCAGTCCTTGTGTGGAGTCGGGGCCGGAACCTGAGGATTCCTCTCCAGTGTTGCCATGGATCTTGGGGTGCTTCTGAGTCTCCCCAGGGGAGTCAGGCCTCGTCTCGAGTGGGGGCATGCACGTGCGCTTTCCTCCCGAGCTGCAGCAGTAGTGTCACGCTTCCTGTCACGTGGATCAAGGGATCTGTGGCTTTCCCTCGAGGCTGTCCCTCGAGGCTTTCCCACGAGGCTTTCCCACAGGGCTGTGCCACGTGCCACCTTGGTGTGAGTCGATCCTCGGCGTGAAAGACGAGCCGGTGAAGGGAAAAGAGGTTCCTCTGGAATGGACTGAGACATCTGGGGGACTCTTGGAATGGTGGCACGACCCTGGAGTTCCTCTCGCCGTTCCTGTTGAGAGGTCCTCCTCTTGAGATGCGACGGGAACGCCGGGAACTCTTTCCCGACGAAGCAGGGAAAGGATCCCTCATCTCGAGCTACGAGGCGGAAACGGGGCTCCTCTGGATGTGGGCGGGACCCTCGTGATTCCTCTCGAGTGGAGACGGGTATGTCGGGGAACTTCTTGATTTGCACCAAGGGTGTGAAGGACCCTTTCGAAGTTCCAGAGGTGAGATGTGATCAGCCTCGAGACGCCTCAGCGGAAATGGGCCTCATCTCGCCTGGAGGGGAGAACCTCCTGGATTTTCTCGAGTTGCGGCAGGTCTTCTCGAGTTACGGCGGGGACCTCAGGGACCCGCTCTGGTGGCCTCAGGAAAGGCCAGTCCCCATGCGAGTTGCTAGGGGACCTCTCGGGATTCCTCTCCCGTCCATGCCGGGGCCTCAGTCCTTGTGTGGAGTCGGGGCCGGAACCTGAGGATTCCTCTCCAGTGTTGCCATGGATCTTGGGGTGCTTCTGAGTCTCCCCAGGGGAGTCAGGCCTCGTCTCGAGGTGGGGCATGCCCGTGCGCTTTCCTCCCGAGCTGCAGCAGTAGTGTCACGCTTCCTGTCACGTGGATCAAGGGATCTGTGGCTTTCCCTCGAGGCTGTCCCTCGAGGCTTTCCCACGAGGCTTTCCCACAGGGCTGTGCCACGTGCCACCTTGGTGTGAGTCGATCCTCGGCGTGAAACACGAGCCGGTGAAGGGAAAAGAGGTTCCTCTGGAATGGACTGAGACATCTGGGGGACTCTTGGAATGGTGGCACGACCCTGGAGTTCCTCTCGCCGTTCCTGTTGAGAGGGCCTCCTCTTGAGATGCGACGGGAACGCCGGGAACTCTTTCCCGACGAAGCAGGGAAAGGATCCCTCATCTCGAGCTACGAGGCGGAAACGGGGCTCCTCTGGATGTGGGCGGGACCCTCGTGATTCCTCTCGAGTGGAGACGACTAGGTCGGGGAACTTCTTGATTTGCACCAAGGGTGTGAAGGAGCCTTTCGAAGTTCCAGAGGGGAGGTGTGATCAGCCTCGAGACGCCTCAGCGGAAATGGGCCTCATCTCGCCTGGAGGGGAGAACCTCCTGGATTTTCTCGAGTTGCGGCAGGTCTTCTCGAGTTACGACGGGGACCTCAGGGACCCGCTCTGTTGGCCTCAGGAAAGGCCAGTCCCCATGCGAGTTGCTAGGGGACCTCTCGGGATTCCTCTCCCGTCCATGCCGGGGCCTCAGTCCTTGTGTGGAGTCGGGGCCGGAACCTGAGGATTCCTCTCCAGTGTTGCCATGGATCTTGGGGTGCTTCTGAGTCTCCCCAGGGGAGTCAGGCCTCGTCCTGAGTGGGGGCATGCACGTGCGCTTTCCTCCCGAGCTGCAGCAGTAGTGTCACGCTTCCTGTCACGTGGATCAAGGGATCTGTGGCTTTCCCTTGAGGCTGTCCCTCGAGGCTTTCCCACGAGGCTTTCCCACAGGGCTGTGCCACGTGCCACCTTGGTGTGAGTCGATCCTCGGCGTGAAAGACGAGCCGGTGAAGGGAAAAGAGGTTCCTCTGGAATGGACTGAGACATCTGGGGGACTCTTGGAATGGTGGCACGACCCTGGAGTTCCTCTCGCCGTTCCTGTTGAGAGGGCCTCCTCTTGAGATGCGACGGGAACGCCGGGAACTCTTTCCCGACGAAGCAGGGAAAGGATCCCTCATCTCGAGCTACGAGGCGGAAACGGGGCTCCTCTGGATGTGGGCGGGACCCTCGTGATTCCTCTCGAGTGGAGACGGCTAGGTCGGGGAACTTCTTGATTTGCACCAAGGGTGTGAAGGACCCTTTCGAAGTTCCAGAGGGGAGGTGTGATCAGCCTCGAGACGCCTCAGCGGAAATGGGCCTCATCTCGCCTGGAGGGGAGAACCTCCTGGATTTTCTCGAGTTGCGGCAGGTCTTCTCGAGTTACGGCGGGGACCTCAGGGACCCGCTCTGGTGGCCTCAGGAAAGGCCAGTCCCCATGCGAGTTGCTAGGGGACCTCTTGGGATTCCTCTCCCGTCCATGCCGGGGCCTCAGTCCTTGTGTGGAGTCGGGGCCGGAACCTGAGGATTCCTCTCCAGTGTTGCCATGGATCTTGGGGTGCTTCTGAGTCTCCCCAGGGGAGTCAGGCCTCGTCTCGAGTGGGGGCATGCACGTGCGCTTTCCTCCCGAGCTGCAGCAGTAGTGTCACGCTTCCTGTCACGTGGATCAAGGGATCTGTGGCTTTCCCTCGAGGCTGTCCCTCGAGGCTTTCCCACGAGGCTTTCCCACAGGGCTGTGCCACGTGCCACCTTGGTGTGAGTCGATCCTCGGCGTGAAAGACGAGCCGGTGAAGGGAAAAGAGGTTCCTCTGGAATGGACTGAGACATCTGGGGGACTCTTGGAATGGTGGCACGACCCTGGAGTTCCTCTCGCCGTTCCTGTTGAGAGGTCCTCCTCTTGAGATGCGACGGGAACGCCGGGAACTCTTTCCCGACGAAGCAGGGAAAGGATCCCTCATCTCGAGCTACGAGGCGGAAACGGGGCTCCTCTGGATGTGGGCGGGACCCTCGTGATTCCTCTCGAGTGGAGACGGGTATGTCGGGGAACTTCTTGATTTGCACCAAGGGTGTGAAGGACCCTTTCGAAGTTCCAGAGGTGAGATGTGATCAGCCTCGAGACGCCTCAGCGGAAATGGGCCTCATCTCGCCTGGAGGGGAGAACCTCCTGGATTTTCTCGAGTTGCGGCAGGTCTTCTCGAGTTACGGCGGGGACCTCAGGGACCCGCTCTGGTGGCCTCAGGAAAGGCCAGTCCCCATGCGAGTTGCTAGGGGACCTCTCGGGATTCCTCTCCCGTCCATGCCGGGGCCTCAGTAATTGTGTGGAGTCGGGGCCGGAACCTGAGGATTCCTCTCCAGTGTTGCCATGGATCTTGGGGTGCTTCTGAGTCTCCCCAGGGGAGTCAGGCCTCGTCTCGAGGTGGGGCATGCCCGTGCGCTTTCCTCCCGAGCTGCAGCAGTAGTGTCACGCTTCCTGTCACGTGGATCAAGGGATCTGTGGCTTTCCCTCGAGGCTGTCCCTCGAGGCTTTCCCACGAGGCTTTCCCACAGGGCTGTGCCACGTGCCACCTTGGTGTGAGTCGATCCTCGGCGTGAAACACGAGCCGGTGAAGGGAAAAGAGGTTCCTCTGGAATGGACTGAGACATCTGGGGGACTCTTGGAATGGTGGCACGACCCTGGAGTTCCTCTCGCCGTTCCTGTTGAGAGGGCCTCCTCTTGAGATGCGACGGGAACGCCGGGAACTCTTTCCCGACGAAGCAGGGAAAGGATCCCTCATCTCGAGCTACGAGGCGGAAACGGGGCTCCTCTGGATGTGGGCGGGACCCTCGTGATTCCTCTCGAGTGGAGACGACTAGGTCGGGGAACTTCTTGATTTGCACCAAGGGTGTGAAGGAGCCTTTCGAAGTTCCAGAGGGGAGGTGTGATCAGCCTCGAGACGCCTCAGCGGAAATGGGCCTCATCTCGCCTGGAGGGGAGAACCTCCTGGATTTTCTCGAGTTGCGGCAGGTCTTCTCGAGTTACGACGGGGACCTCAGGGACCCGCTCTGTTGGCCTCAGGAAAGGCCAGTCCCCATGCGAGTTGCTAGGGGACCTCTCGGGATTCCTCTCCCGTCCATGCCGGGGCCTCAGTCCTTGTGTGGAGTCGGGGCCGGAACCTGAGGATTCCTCTCCAGTGTTGCCATGGATCTTGGGGTGCTTCTGAGTCTCCCCAGGGGAGTCAGGCCTCGTCCTGAGTGGGGGCATGCACGTGCGCTTTCCTCCCGAGCTGCAGCAGTAGTGTCACGCTTCCTGTCACGTGGATCAAGGGATCTGTGGCTTTCCCTTGAGGCTGTCCCTCGAGGCTTTCCCACGAGGCTTTCCCACAGGGCTGTGCCACGTGCCACCTTGGTGTGAGTCGATCCTCGGCGTGAAAGACGAGCCGGTGAAGGGAAAAGAGGTTCCTCTGGAATGGACTGAGACATCTGGGGGACTCTTGGAATGGTGGCACGACCCTGGAGTTCCTCTCGCCGTTCCTGTTGAGAGGGCCTCCTCTTGAGATGCGACGGGAACGCCGGGAACTCTTTCCCGACGAAGCAGGGAAAGGATCCCTCATCTCGAGCTACGAGGCGGAAACGGGGCTCCTCTGGATGTGGGCGGGACCCTCGTGATTCCTCTCGAGTGGAGACGACTAGGTCGGGGAACTTCTTGATTTGCACCAAGTGTGTGAAGGAGCCTTTCGAAGTTCCAGAGGGGAGGTGTGATCAGCCTCGAGACGCCTCAGCGGAAATGGGCCTCATCTCGCCTGGAGGGGAGAACCTCCTGGATTTTCTCGAGTTGCGGCAGGTCTTCTCGAGGTACGGCGGGGACCTCAGGGACCCGCTCTGGTGGCCTCAGGAAAGGCCAGTCCCCATGCGAGTTGCTAGGGGACCTCTTGGGATTCCTCTCCCGTCCATGCCGGGGCCTCAGTCCTTGTGTGGAGTCGGGGCCGGAACCTGAGGATTCCTCTCCAGTGTTGCCATGGATCTTGGGGTGCTTCTGAGTCTCCCCAGGGGAGTCAGGCCTCGTCTCGAGTGGGGGCATGCACGTGCGCTTTCCTCCCGAGCTGCAGCAGTAGTGTCACGCTTCCTGTCACGTGGATCAAGGGATCTGTGGCTTTCCCTCGAGGCTGTCCCTCGAGGCTTTCCCACGAGGCTTTCCCACAGGGCTGTGCCACGTGCCACCTTGGTGTGAGTCGATCCTCGGCGTGAAAGACGAGCCGGTGAAGGGAAAAGAGGTTCCTCTGGAATGGACTGAGACATCTGGGGGACTCTTGGAATGGTGGCACGACCCTGGAGTTCCTCTCGCCGTTCCTGTTGAGAGGTCCTCCTCTTGAGATGCGACGGGAACGCCGGGAACTCTTTCCCGACGAAGCAGGGAAAGGATCCCTCATCTCGAGCTACGAGGCGGAAACGGGGCTCCTCTGGATGTGGGCGGGACCCTCGTGATTCCTCTCGAGTGGAGACGACTAGGTCGGGGAACTTCTTGATTTGCACCAAGGGTGTGAAGGAGCCTTTCGAAGTTCCAGAGGGGAGGTGTGATCAGCCTCGAGACGCCTCAGCGGAAATGGGCCTCATCTCGCCTGGAGGGGAGAACCTCCTGGATTTTCTCGAGTTGCGGCAGGTCTTCTCGAGTTACGACGGGGACCTCAGGGACCCGCTCTGTTGGCCTCAGGAAAGGCCAGTCCCCATGCGAGTTGCTAGGGGACCTCTCGGGATTCCTCTCCCGTCCATGCCGGGGCCTCAGTCCTTGTGTGGAGTCGGGGCCGGAACCTGAGGATTCCTCTCCAGTGTTGCCATGGATCTTGGGGTGCTTCTGAGTCTCCCCAGGGGAGTCAGGCCTCGTCCTGAGTGGGGGCATGCACGTGCGCTTTCCTCCCGAGCTGCAGCAGTAGTGTCACGCTTCCTGTCACGTGGATCAAGGGATCTGTGGCTTTCCCTTGAGGCTGTCCCTCGAGGCTTTCCCACGAGGCTTTCCCACAGGGCTGTGCCACGTGCCACCTTGGTGTGAGTCGATCCTCGGCGTGAAAGACGAGCCGGTGAAGGGAAAAGAGGTTCCTCTGGAATGGACTGAGACATCTGGGGGACTCTTGGAATGGTGGCACGACCCTGGAGTTCCTCTCGCCGTTCCTGTTGAGAGGGCCTCCTCTTGAGATGCGACGGGAACGCCGGGAACTCTTTCCCGACGAAGCAGGGAAAGGATCCCTCATCTCGAGCTACGAGGCGGAAACGGGGCTCCTCTGGATGTGGGCGGGACCCTCGTGATTCCTCTCGAGTGGAGACGGCTAGGTCGGGGAACTTCTTGATTTGCACCAAGGGTGTGAAGGACCCTTTCGAAGTTCCAGAGGGGAGGTGTGATCAGCCTCGAGACG
Organism: Budorcas taxicolor; assembly: GCF_023091745.1. Lineage (NCBI taxonomy): Eukaryota > Metazoa > Chordata > Mammalia > Artiodactyla > Bovidae > Budorcas > Budorcas taxicolor. Next base: position 14,466 of record NW_026292551.1, read on the forward strand.
CCTCAGCGGAAATGGGCCTCATCTCGCCTGGAGGGGAGAACCTCCTGGATTTTCTCGAGTTGCGGCAGGTCTTCTCGAGTTACGGCGGGGACCTCAGGGACCCGCTCTGGTGGCCTCAGGAAAGGCCAGTCCCCATGCGAGTTGCTAGGGGACCTCTTGGGATTCCTCTCCCGTCCATGCCGGGGCCTCAGTCCTTGTGTGGAGTCGGGGCCGGAACCTGAGGATTCCTCTCCAGTGTTGCCATGGATCTTGGGGTGCTTCTGAGTCTCCCCAGGGGAGTCAGGCCTCGTCTCGAGTGGGGGCATGCACGTGCGCTTTCCTCCCGAGCTGCAGCAGTAGTGTCACGCTTCCTGTCACGTGGATCAAGGGATCTGTGGCTTTCCCTCGAGGCTGTCCCTCGAGGCTTTCCCACGAGGCTTTCCCACAGGGCTGTGCCACGTGCCACCTTGGTGTGAGTCGATCCTCGGCGTGAAAGACGAGCCGGTGAAGGGAAAAGAGGTTCCTCTGGAATGGACTGAGACATCTGGGGGACTCTTGGAATGGTGGCACGACCCTGGAGTTCCTCTCGCCGTTCCTGTTGAGAGGTCCTCCTCTTGAGATGCGACGGGAACGCCGGGAACTCTTTCCCGACGAAGCAGGGAAAGGATCCCTCATCTCGAGCTACGAGGCGGAAACGGGGCTCCTCTGGATGTGGGCGGGACCCTCGTGATTCCTCTCGAGTGGAGACGGGTATGTCGGGGAACTTCTTGATTTGCACCAAGGGTGTGAAGGACCCTTTCGAAGTTCCAGAGGTGAGATGTGATCAGCCTCGAGACGCCTCAGCGGAAATGGGCCTCATCTCGCCTGGAGGGGAGAACCTCCTGGATTTTCTCGAGTTGCGGCAGGTCTTCTCGAGTTACGGCGGGGACCTCAGGGACCCGCTCTGGTGGCCTCAGGAAAGGCCAGTCCCCATGCGAGTTGCTAGGGGACCTCTCGGGATTCCTCTCCCGTCCATGCCGGGGCCTCAGTAATTGTGTGGAGTCGGGGCCGGAACCTGAGGATTCCTCTCCAGTGTTGCCATGGATCTTGGGGTGCTTCTGAGTCTCCCCAGGGGAGTCAGGCCTCGTCTCGAGGTGGGGCATGCCCGTGCGCTTTCCTCCCGAGCTGCAGCAGTAGTGTCACGCTTCCTGTCACGTGGATCAAGGGATCTGTGGCTTTCCCTCGAGGCTGTCCCTCGAGGCTTTCCCACGAGGCTTTCCCACAGGGCTGTGCCACGTGCCACCTTGGTGTGAGTCGATCCTCGGCGTGAAAGACGAGCCGGTGAAGGGAAAAGAGGTTCCTCTGGAATGGACTGAGACATCTGGGGGACTCTTGGAATGGTGGCACGACCCTGGAGTTCCTCTCGCCGTTCCTGTTGAGAGGGCCTCCTCTTGAGATGCGACGGGAACGCCGGGAACTCTTTCCCGACGAAGCAGGGAAAGGATCCCTCATCTCGAGCTACGAGGCGGAAACGGGGCTCCTCTGGATGTGGGCGGGACCCTCGTGATTCCTCTCGAGTGGAGACGACTAGGTCGGGGAACTTCTTGATTTGCACCAAGGGTGTGAAGGAGCCTTTCGAAGTTCCAGAGGGGAGGTGTGATCAGCCTCGAGACGCCTCAGCGGAAATGGGCCTCATCTCGCCTGGAGGGGAGAACCTCCTGGATTTTCTCGAGTTGCGGCAGGTCTTCTCGAGTTACGACGGGGACCTCAGGGACCCGCTCTGTTGGCCTCAGGAAAGGCCAGTCCCCATGCGAGTTGCTAGGGGACCTCTCGGGATTCCTCTCCCGTCCATGCCGGGGCCTCAGTCCTTGTGTGGAGTCGGGGCCGGAACCTGAGGATTCCTCTCCAGTGTTGCCATGGATCTTGGGGTGCTTCTGAGTCTCCCCAGGGGAGTCAGGCCTCGTCCTGAGTGGGGGCATGCACGTGCGCTTTCCTCCCGAGCTGCAGCAGTAGTGTCACGCTTCCTGTCACGTGGATCAAGGGATCTGTGGCTTTCCCTTGAGGCTGTCCCTCGAGGCTTTCCCACGAGGCTTTCCCACAGGGCTGTGCCACGTGCCACCTTGGTGTGAGTCGATCCTCGGCGTGAAAGACGAGCCGGTGAAGGGAAAAGAGGTTCCTCTGGAATGGACTGAGACATCTGGGGGACTCTTGGAATGGTGGCACGACCCTGGAGTTCCTCTCGCCGTTCCTGTTGAGAGGGCCTCCTCTTGAGATGCGACGGGAACGCCGGGAACTCTTTCCCGACGAAGCAGGGAAAGGATCCCTCATCTCGAGCTACGAGGCGGAAACGGGGCTCCTCTGGATGTGGGCGGGACCCTCGTGATTCCTCTCGAGTGGAGACGACTAGGTCGGGGAACTTCTTGATTTGCACCAAGTGTGTGAAGGAGCCTTTCGAAGTTCCAGAGGGGAGGTGTGATCAGCCTCGAGACGCCTCAGCGGAAATGGGCCTCATCTCGCCTGGAGGGGAGAACCTCCTGGATTTTCTCGAGTTGCGGCAGGTCTTCTCGAGGTACGGCGGGGACCTCAGGGACCCGCTCTGGTGGCCTCAGGAAAGGCCAGTCCCCATGCGAGTTGCTAGGGGACCTCTTGGGATTCCTCTCCCGTCCATGCCGGGGCCTCAGTCCTTGTGTGGAGTCGGGGCCGGAACCTGAGGATTCCTCTCCAGTGTTGCCATGGATCTTGGGGTGCTTCTGAGTCTCCCCAGGGGAGTCAGGCCTCGTCTCGAGTGGGGGCATGCACGTGCGCTTTCCTCCCGAGCTGCAGCAGTAGTGTCACGCTTCCTGTCACGTGGATCAAGGGATCTGTGGCTTTCCCTCGAGGCTGTCCCTCGAGGCTTTCCCACGAGGCTTTCCCACAGGGCTGTGCCACGTGCCACCTTGGTGTGAGTCGATCCTCGGCGTGAAAGACGAGCCGGTGAAGGGAAAAGAGGTTCCTCTGGAATGGACTGAGACATCTGGGGGACTCTTGGAATGGTGGCACGACCCTGGAGTTCCTCTCGCCGTTCCTGTTGAGAGGTCCTCCTCTTGAGATGCGACGGGAACGCCGGGAACTCTTTCCCGACGAAGCAGGGAAAGGATCCCTCATCTCGAGCTACGAGGCGGAAACGGGGCTCCTCTGGATGTGGGCGGGACCCTCGTGATTCCTCTCGAGTGGAGACGGGTATGTCGGGGAACTTCTTGATTTGCACCAAGGGTGTGAAGGACCCTTTCGAAGTTCCAGAGGGGAGGTGTGATCAGCCTCGAGACGCCTCAGCGGAAATGGGCCTCATCTCGCCTGGAGGGGAGAACCTCCTGGATTTTCTCGAGTTGCGGCAGGTCTTCTCGAGTTACGACGGGGACCTCAGGGACCCGCTCTGTTGGCCTCAGGAAAGGCCAGTCCCCATGCGAGTTGCTAGGGGACCTCTCGGGATTCCTCTCCCGTCCATGCCGGGGCCTCAGTCCTTGTGTGGAGTCGGGGCCGGAACCTGAGGATTCCTCTCCAGTGTTGCCATGGATCTTGGGGTGCTTCTGAGTCTCCCCAGGGGAGTCAGGCCTCGTCCTGAGTGGGGGCATGCACGTGCGCTTTCCTCCCGAGCTGCAGCAGTAGTGTCACGCTTCCTGTCACGTGGATCAAGGGATCTGTGGCTTTCCCTCGAGGCTGTCCCTCGAGGCTTTCCCACGAGGCTTTCCCACAGGGCTGTGCCACGTGCCACCTTGGTGTGAGTCGATCCTCGGCGTGAAAGACGAGCCGGTGAAGGGAAAAGAGGTTCCTCTGGAATGGACTGAGACATCTGGGGGACTCTTGGAATGGTGGCACGACCCTGGAGTTCCTCTCGCCGTTCCTGTTGAGAGGGCCTCCTCTTGAGATGCGACGGGAACGCCGGGAACTCTTTCCCGACGAAGCAGGAAAAGGATCCCTCATCTCGAGCTACGAGGCGGAAACGGGGCTCCTCTGGATGTGGGCGGGACCCTCGTGATTCCTCTCGAGTGGAGACGACTAGGTCGGGGAACTTCTTGATTTGCACCAAGGGTGTGAAGGAGCCTTTCGAAGTTCCAGAGGGGAGGTGTGATCAGCCTCGAGACGCCTCAGCGGAAATGGGCCTCATCTCGCCTGGAGGGGAGAACCTCCTGGATTTTCTCGAGTTGCGGCAGGTCTTCTCGAGTTACGACGGGGACCTCAGGGACCCGCTCTGTTGGCCTCAGGAAAGGCCAGTCCCCATGCGAGTTGCTAGGGGACCTCTCGGGATTCCTCTCCCGTCCATGCCGGGGCCTCAGTCCTTGTGTGGAGTCGGGGCCGGAACCTGAGGATTCCTCTCCAGTGTTGCCATGGATCTTGGGGTGCTTCTGAGTCTCCCCAGGGGAGTCAGGCCTCGTCCTGAGTGGGGGCATGCACGTGCGCTTTCCTCCCGAGCTGCAGCAGTAGTGTCACGCTTCCTGTCACGTGGATCAAGGGATCTGTGGCTTTCCCTTGAGGCTGTCCCTCGAGGCTTTCCCACGAGGCTTTCCCACAGGGCTGTGCCACGTGCCACCTTGGTGTGAGTCGATCCTCGGCGTGAAAGACGAGCCGGTGAAGGGAAAAGAGGTTCCTCTGGAATGGACTGAGACATCTGGGGGACTCTTGGAATGGTGGCACGACCCTGGAGTTCCTCTCGCCGTTCCTGTTGAGAGGGCCTCCTCTTGAGATGCGACGGGAACGCCGGGAACTCTTTCCCGACGAAGCAGGGAAAGGATCCCTCATCTCGAGCTACGAGGCGGAAACGGGGCTCCTCTGGATGTGGGCGGGACCCTCGTGATTCCTCTCGAGTGGAGACGACTAGGTCGGGGAACTTCTTGATTTGCACCAAGGGTGTGAAGGAGCCTTTCGAAGTTCCAGAGGGGAGGTGTGATCAGCCTCGAGACGCCTCAGCGGAAATGGGCCTCATCTCGCCTGGAGGGGAGAACCTCCTGGATTTTCTCGAGTTGCGGCAGGTCTTCTCGAGTTACGACGGGGACCTCTGGGACCCGCTCTGTTGGCCTCAGGAAAGGCCAGTCCCCATGCGAGTTGCTAGGGGACCTCTCGGGATTCCTCTCCCGTCCATGCCGGGGCCTCAGTCCTTGTGTGGAGTCGGGGCCAGAACCTGAGGATTCCTCTCCAGTGTTGCCATGGATCTTGGGGTGCTTCTGAGTCTCCCCAGGGGAGTCAGGCCTCGTCCTGAGTGGGGGCATGCACGTGCGCTTTCCTCCCGAGCTGCAGCAGTAGTGTCACGCTTCCTGTCACGTGGATCAAGGGATCTGTGGCTTTCCCTTGAGGCTGTCCCTCGAGGCTTTCCCACGAGGCTTTCCCACAGGGCTGTGCCACGTGCCACCTTGGTGTGAGTCGATCCTCGGCGTGAAAGACGAGCCGGTGAAGGGAAAAGAGGTTCCTCTGGAATGGACTGAGACATCTGGGGGACTCTTGGAATGGTGGCACGACCCTGGAGTTCCTCTCGCCGTTCCTGTTGAGAGGGCCTCCTCTTGAGATGCGACGGGAACGCCGGGAACTCTTTCCCGACGAAGCAGGGAAAGGATCCCTCATCTCGAGCTACGAGGCGGAAACGGGGCTCCTCTGGATGTGGGCGGGACCCTCGTGATTCCTCTCGAGTGGAGACGGCTAGGTCGGGGAACTTCTTGATTTGCACCAAGGGTGTGAAGGACCCTTTCGAAGTTCCAGAGGGGAGGTGTGATCAGCCTCGAGACGCCTCAGCGGAAATGGGCCTCATCTCGCCTGGAGGGGAGAACCTCCTGGATTTTCTCGAGTTGCGGCAGGTCTTCTCGAGGTACGGCGGGGACCTCAGGGACCCGCTCTGGTGGCCTCAGGAAAGGCCAGTCCCCATGCGAGTTGCTAGGGGACCTCTTGGGATTCCTCTCCCGTCCATGCCGGGGCCTCAGTCCTTGTGTGGAGTCGGGGCCGGAACCTGAGGATTCCTCTCCAGTGTTGCCATGGATCTTGGGGTGCTTCTGAGTCTCCCCAGGGGAGTCAGGCCTCGTCTCGAGTGGGGGCATGCACGTGCGCTTTCCTCCCGAGCTGCAGCAGTAGTGTCACGCTTCCTGTCACGTGGATCAAGGGATCTGTGGCTTTCCCTCGAGGCTGTCCCTCGAGGCTTTCCCACGAGGCTTTCCCACAGGGCTGTGCCACGTGCCACCTTGGTGTGAGTCGATCCTCGGCGTGAAAGACGAGCCGGTGAAGGGAAAAGAGGTTCCTCTGGAATGGACTGAGACATCTGGGGGACTCTTGGAATGGTGGCACGACCCTGGAGTTCCTCTCGCCGTTCCTGTTGAGAGGTCCTCCTCTTGAGATGCGACGGGAACGCCGGGAACTCTTTCCCGACGAAGCAGGGAAAGGATCCCTCATCTCGAGCTACGAGGCGGAAACGGGGCTCCTCTGGATGTGGGCGGGACCCTCGTGATTCCTCTCGAGTGGAGACGGGTATGTCGGGGAACTTCTTGATTTGCACCAAGGGTGTGAAGGACCCTTTCGAAGTTCCAGAGGTGAGGTGTGATCAGCCTCGAGACGCCTCAGCGGAAATGGGCCTCATCTCGCCTGGAGGGGAGAACCTCCTGGATTTTCTCGAGTTGCGGCAGGTCTTCTCGAGTTACGGCGGGGACCTCAGGGACCCGCTCTGGTGGCCTCAGGAAAGGCCAGTCCCCATGCGAGTTGCTAGGGGACCTCTCGGGATTCCTCTCCCGTCCATGCCGGGGCCTCAGTCCTTGTGTGGAGTCGGGGCCGGAACCTGAGGATTCCTCTCCAGTGTTGCCATGGATCTTGGGGTGCTTCTGAGTCTCCCCAGGGGAGTCAGGCCTCGTCTCGAGGTGGGGCATGCCCGTGCGCTTTCCTCCCGAGCTGCAGCAGTAGTGTCACGCTTCCTGTCACGTGGATCAAGGGATCTGTGGCTTTCCCTCGAGGCTGTCCCTCGAGGCTTTCCCACGAGGCTTTCCCACAGGGCTGTGCCACGTGCCACCTTGGTGTGAGTCGATCCTCGGCGTGAAAGACGAGCCGGTGAAGGGAAAAGAGGTTCCTCTGGAATGGACTGAGACATCTGGGGGACTCTTGGAATGGTGGCACGACCCTGGAGTTCCTCTCGCCGTTCCTGTTGAGAGGGCCTCCTCTTGAGATGCGACGGGAACGCCGGGAACTCTTTCCCGACGAAGCAGGGAAAGGATCCCTCATCTCGAGCTACGAGGCGGAAACGGGGCTCCTCTGGATGTGGGCGGGACCCTCGTGATTCCTCTCGAGTGGAGACGGGTATGTCGGGGAACTTCTTAATTTGCACCAAGGGTGTGAAGGAGCCTTTCGAAGTTCCAGAGGTGAGGTGTGATCAGCCTCGAGACGCCTCAGCGGAAATGGGCCTCATCTCGCCTGGAGGGGAGAACCTCCTGGATTTTCTCGAGTTGCGGCAGGTCTTCTCGAGTTACGGCGGGGACCTCAGGGACCCGCTCTGGTGGCCTCAGGAAAGGCCAGTCCCCATGCGAGTTGCTAGGGGACCTCTCGGGATTCCTCTCCCGTCCATGCCGGGGCCTCAGTCCTTGTGTGGAGTCGGGGCCGGAACCTGAGGATTCCTCTCCAGTATTGCCATGGATCTTGGGGTGCTTCTGAGTCTCCCCAGGGGAGTCAGGCCTCGTCTCGAGTGGGGGCATGCACGTGCGCTTTCCTCCCGAGCTGCAGCAGTAGTGTCACGCTTCCGGTCACGTGGATCAAGGGATCCGTGGCTTTCCCTCGAGGCTGTCCCTCGAGGCTTTCCCACGAGGCTTTCCCACAGGGCTGTGCCACGTGCCACCTTGGTGTGAGTCGATCCTCGGCGTGAAAGACGAGCCGGTGAAGGGAAAAGAGGTTCCTCTGGAATGGACTGAGACATCTGGGGGACTCTTGGAATGGTGGCACGACCCTGGAGTTCCTCTCGCCGTTCCTGTTGAGAGGGCCTCCTCTTGAGATGCGACGGGAACGCCGGGAACTCTTTCCCGACGAGGCAGGGAAAGGATACCTCATCTCGAGCTACGAGGCGGAAACGGGGCTCCTCTGGATGTGGGCGGGACCCTCGTGATTCCTCTCGAGTGGAGACGGGTATGTCGGGGAACTTCTTGATTTGCACCATGGGTGTGAAGGACCCTTTCGAAGTTCCAGAGGTGAGGTGTGATCAGCCTCGAGACGCCTCAGCGGAAATGGGCCTCATCTCGCCTGGAGGGGAGAACCTCCTGGATTTTCTCGAGTTGCGGCAGGTCTTCTCGAGTTACGGCGGGGACCTCAGGGACCCGCTCTGGTGGCCTCAGGAAAGGCCAGTCCCCATGCGAGTTGCTAGGGGACCTCTCGGGATTCCTCTCCCGTCCATGCCGGGGCCTCAGTCCTTGTGTGGAGTCGGGGCCGGAACCTGAGGATTCCTCTCCAGTGTTGCCATGGATCTTGGGGTGCTTCTGAGTCTCCCCAGGGGAGTCAGGCCTCGTCTCGAGTGGGGGCATGCCCGTGCGCTTTCCTCCCGAGCTGCAGCAGTAGTGTCACGCTTCCTGTCACGTGGATCAAGGGATCTGTGGCTTTCCCTCGAGGCTGTCCCTCGAGGTTTTCCCACGAGGCTTTCCCACAGGGCTGTGCCACGTGCCACCTTGGTGTGAGTCGATCCTCGGCGTGAAAGACGAGCCGGTGAAGGGAAAAGAGGTTCCTCAGGAATGGACTGAGACATCTGGGGGACTCTTGGAATGGTGGCACGACCCTGGAGTTCCTCTCGCCGTTCCAGTTGAGAGGGCCTCCTCTTGAGATGCGACGGGAACGCCGGGAACTCTTTCCCGACGAAGCAGGGAAAGGATCCCTCATCTCGAGCTACGAGGCGGAAACGGGGCTCCTCTGGATGTGGGCGGGACCCTCGTGATTCCTCTCGAGTGGAGACGGCTAGGTCGGGGAACTTCTTGATTTGCACCAAGCGTGTGAAGGACCCTTTCGAAGTTCCAGAGGTGAGGTGTGATCAGCCTCGAGACGCCTCAGTGGAAATGGGCCTCATCTCGCCTGGAGGGGAGAACCTCCTGGATTTCCTCGAGTTGCGGCAGGTCTTCTCGAGTTACGGCGGGGACCTCAGGGACCCGCTCTGGTGGCCTCAGGAAAGGCCAGTCCCCATGCGAGTTGCTAGGGGACCTCTCGGGATTCCTCTCCCGTCCATGCCGGGGCCTCAGTCCTTGTGTGGAGTCGGGGCCGGAACCTGAGGATTCCTCTCCAGGGTTGCCATGGATCTTGGGGTGCTTCTGAGTCTCCCCAGGGGAGTCAGGCCTCGTCTCGAGTGGGGGCATGCACGTGCGCTTTCCTCCCGAGCTGCAGCAGTAGTGTCACGCTTCCTGTCACGTGGATCAAGGGATCTGTGGCTTTCCCTCGAGGCTGTCCCTCGAGGCTTTCCCACGAGGCTTTCCCACAGGGCTGTGCCACGTGCCACCTTGGTGTGAGTCGATCCTCGGCGTGAAAGACGAGCCGGTGAAGGGAAAAGAGGTTCCTCTGGAATGGACTGAGACATCTGGGGGACTCTTGGAATGGTGGCACGACCCTGGAGTTCCTCTCGCCGTTCCTGTTGAGAGGGCCTCCTCTTGAGATGCGACGGGAACGCCGGGAACTCTTTCCCGACGAAGCAGGGAAAGGATCCCTCATCTCGAGCTACGAGGCGGAAACGGGGCTCCTCTGGATGTGGGCGGGACCCTCGTGATTCCTCTCGAGTGGAGACGGGTATGTCGGGGAACTTCTTGATTTGCACCAAGGGTGTGAAGGACCCTTTCGAAGTTCCAGAGGTGAGGTGTGATCAGCCTCGAGACGCCTCAGCAGAAATGGGCCTCATCTCGCCTGGAGGGGAGAACCTCCTGGATTTTCTCGAGTTGCGGCAGGTCTTCTCGAGTTACGACGGGGACCTCAGGGACCCGCTCTGGTGGCCTCAGGAAAGGCCATTCCCCATGCGAGTTGCTAGGGGACCTCTCGGGATTCCTCTCCCGTCCATGCCGGGGCCTCAGTCCTTGTGTGGAGTCGGGGTCGGAACCTGAGGATTCCTCTCCAGTATTGCCATGGATCTTGGGGTGCTTCTGAGTCTCCCCAGGGGAGTCAGGCCTCGTCTCGAGTGGGGGCATGCACGTGCGCTTTCCTCCCGAGCTGCAGCAGTAGTGTCACGCTTCCTGTCACGTGGATCAAGGGATCTGTGGCTTTCCCTCGAGGCTGTCCCTCGAGGCTTTCCCACGAGGCTTTCCCACAGGGCTGTGCCACGTGCCACCTTGGTGTGAGTCGATCCTCGGCGTGAAAGACAAGCCGGTGAAGGGAAAAGAGGTTCCTCTGGAATGGACTGAGACATCTGGGGGACTCTTGGAATGGTGGCACGACCCTGGAGTTCCTCTCGCCGTTCCTGTTGAGAGGGCCTCCTCTTGAGATGCGACGGGAACGCCGGGAACTCTTTCCCGACGAAGCAGGGAAAGGATCCCTCATCTCGAGCTACGAGGCGGAAACGGGGCTCCTCTGGATGTGGGCGGGACCCTCGTGATTCCTCTCGAGTGGAGACGGGTATGTCGGGGAACTTCTTGATTTGCACCAAGGGTGTGAAGGAGCCTTTCGAAGTTCCAGAGGTGAGGTGTGATCAGCCTCGAGACGCCTCAGCGGAAATGGGCCTCATCTCGCCTGGAGGGGAGAACCTCCTGGATTTTCTCGAGTTGCGGCAGGTCTTCTCGAGTTACGGCGGGGACCTCAGGGACCCGCTCTGGTGGCCTCAGGAAAGGCCAGTCCCCATGCGAGTTGCTAGGGGACCTCTCGGGATTCCTCTCCCGTCCATGCCGGGGCCTCAGTCCTTGTGTGGAGTCGGGGCCGGAACCTGAGGATTCCTCTCCAGTATTGCCATGGATCTTGGGGTGCTTCTGAGTCTCCCCAGGGGAGTCAGGCCTCGTCTCGAGTGGGGGCATGCACGTGCGCTTTCCTCCCGAGCTGCAGCAGTCGTGTCACGCTTCGTGTCACGTGGATCAAGGGATCTGTGGCTTTCCCTCGAGGCTGTCCCTCGAGGCTTTCCCACGAGGCTTTCCCACAGGGCTGTGCCACGTGCCACCTTGGTGTGAGTCGATCCTCGGCGTGAAAGACGAGCCGGTGAAGGGAAAAGAGGTTCCTCTGGAATGGACTGAGACATCTGGGGGACTCTTGGAATGGTGGCACGACCCTGGAGTTCCTCTCGCCGTTCCTGTTGAGAGGGCCTCCTCTTGAGATGCGACGGGAACGCCGGGAACTCTTTCCCGACGAAGCAGGGAAAGGATCCCTCATCTCGAGCTACGAGGCGGAAACGGGGCTCCTCTGGATGTGGGCGGGACCCTCGTGATTCCTCTCGAGTGGAGACGGCTAGGTCGGGGAACTTCTTGATTTGCACCAAGGGTGTGAAGGACCCTTTCGAAGTTCCAGAGGTGAGGTGTGATCAGCCTCGAGACGCCTCAGCGGAAATGGGCCTCATCTCGCCTGGAGGGGAGAACCTCCTGGATTTTCTCGAGTTGCGGCAGGTCTTCTCGAGTTACGGCGGGGACCTCAGGGACCCGCTCTGGTGGCCTCAGGAAAGGCCAGTCCCCATGCGAGTTGCTAGGGGACCTCTCGGGATTCCTCTCCCGTCCATGCCGGGGCCTCAGTCCTTGTGTGGAGTCGGGGCCGGAACCTGAGGATTCCTCTCCAGTGTTGCCATGGATCTTGGGGTGCTTCTGAGTCTCCCCAGGGGAGTCAGGCCTCGTCTCGAGTGGGGGCATGCCCGTGCGCTTTCCTCCCGAGCTGCAGCAGTAGTGTCACGCTTCCTGTCACGTGGATCAAGGGATCTGTGGCTTTCCCTCGAGGCTGTCCCTCGAGGTTTTCCCACGAGGCTTTCCCACAGGGCTGTGCCACGTGCCACCTTGGTGTGAGTCGATCCTCGGCGTGAAAGACGAGCCGGTGAAGGGAAAAGAGGTTCCTCTGGAATGGACTGAGACATCTGGGGGACTCTTGGAATGGTGGCACGACCCTGGAGTTCCTCTCGCCGTTCCAGTTGAGAGGGCCTCCTCTTGAGATGCGACGGGAACGCCGGGAACTCTTTCCCGACGAAGCAGGGAAAGGATCCCTCATCTCGAGCTACGAGGCGGAAACGGGGCTCCTCTGGATGTGGGCGGGACCCTCGTGATTCCTCTCGAGTGGAGACGGCTAGGTCGGGGAACTTCTTGATTTGCACCAAGGGTGTGAAGGACCCTTTCGAAGTTCCAGAGGTGAGGTGTGATCAGCCTCGAGACGCCTCAGCGGAAATGGGCCTCATCTCGCCTGGAGGGGAAAACCTCCTGGATTTTCTCGAGTTGCGGCAGGTCTTCTCGAGTTACGGCGGGGACCTCAGGGACCCGCTCTGGTGGCCTCAGGAAAGGCCAGTCCCCATGCGAGTTGCTAGGGGACCTCTCGGGATTCCTCTCCCGTCCATGCCGGGGCCTCAGTCCTTGTGTGGAGTCGGGGCCGGAACCTGAGGATTCCTCTCCAGTGTTGCCATGGATCTTGGGGTGCTTCTGAGTCTCCCCAGGGGAGTCAGGCCTCGTCTCGAGTGGGGGCATGCACGTGCGCTTTCCTCCCGAGCTGCAGCAGTAGTGTCACGCTTCCTGTCAGGTGGATCAAGGGATCTGTGGCTTTCCCTCGAGGCTGTCCCTCGAGGCTTTCCCACGAGGCTTTCCCACAGGGCTGTGCCACGTGCCACCTTGGTGTGAGTCGATCCTCGGCGTGAAAGACGAGCCGGTGAAGGGAAAAGAGGTTCCTCTGGAATGGACTGAGACATCTGGGGGACTCTTGGAATGGTGGCACGACCCTGGAGTTCCTCTCGCCGTTCCTGTTGAGAGGGCCTCCTCTTGAGATGCGACGGGAACGCCGGGAACTCTTTCCCGACGAAGCAGGGAAAGGATCCCTCATCTCGAGCTACGAGGCGGAAACGGGGCTCCTCTGGATGTGGGCGGGACACTCGTGATTCCTCTCGAGTGGAGACGGCTAGGTCGGGGAACTTCTTGATTTGCACCAAGCGTGTGAAGGAGCCTTTCGAAGTTCCAGAGGTGAGGTGTGATCAGCCTCGAGACGCCTCAGCGGAAATGGGCCTCATCTCGCCTGGAGGGGAGAACCTCCTGGATTTTCTCGAGTTGCGGCAGGTCTTCTCGAGTTACGGCGGGGACCTCAGGGACCCGCTCTGGTGGCCTCAGGAAAGGCCAGTCCCCATGCGAGTTGCTAGGGGACCTCTCGGGATTCCTCTCCCGTCCATGCCGGGGCCTCAGTCCTTGTGTGGAGTCGGGGCCGGAACCTGAGGATTCCTCTCCAGTGTTGCCATGGATCTTGGGGTGCTTCTGAGTCTCCCCAGGGGAGTCAGGCCTCGTCTCGAGTGGGGGCATGCACGTGCGCTTTCCTCCCGAGCTGCAGCAGTAGTGTCACGCTTCCTGTCACGTGGATCAAGGGATCTGTGGCTTTCCCTCGAGGCTGTCCCTCGAGGCTTTCCCACGAGGCTTTCCCACAGCGCTGTGCCACGTGCCACCTTGGTGTGAGTCGATCCTCGGCGTGAAAGACGAGCCGGTGAAGGGAAAAGAGGTTCCTCTGGAATGGACTGAGACATCTGGGGGACTCTTGGAATGGTGGCACGACCCTGGAGTTCCTCTCGCCGTTCCAGTTGAGAGGGCCTCTTCTTGAGATGCGACGGGAACGCCGGGAACTCTTTCCCGACGAAGCAGGGAAAGGATCCCTCATCTCGAGCTACGAGGCGGAAACGGGGCTCCTCTGGATGTGGGCGGGACCCTCGTGATTCCTCTCGAGTGGAGACGGCTAGGTCGGGGAACTTCTTGATTTGCACCAAGCGTGTGAAGGACCCTTTCGAAGTTCCAGAGGTGAGGTGTGATCAGACTCGAGACGCCTCAGCGGAAATGGGCCTCATCTCGCCTGGAGGGGAGAACCTCCTGGATTTTCTCGAGTTGCGGCAGGTCTTCTCGAGTTACGGCGGGGACCTCAGGGACCCGCTCTGGTGGCCTCAGGAAAGGCCAGTCCCCATGCGAGTTGCTAGGGGACCTCTTGGGATTCCTCTCCCGTCCATGCCGGGGCCTCAGTCCTTGTGTGGAGTCGGGGCCGGAACCTGAGGATTCCTCTCCAGTGTTGCCATGGATCTTGGGGTGCTTCTGAGTCTCCCCAGGGGAGTCAGGCCTCGTCTCGAGGGGGGGCATGCACGTGCGCTTTCCTCCCGAGCTGCAGCAGTAGTGTCACGCTTCCTGTCACGTTGATCAAGGGATCTGTGGCTTTCCCTCGAGGCTGTCCCTCGAGGCTTTCCCACGAGGCTTTCCCGCAGGGCTGTGCCACGTGCCACCTTGGTGTGAGTCGATCCTCGGCGTGAAAGACGAGCCGGTGAAGGGAAAAGAGGTTCCTCTGGAATGGACTGAGACATCTGGGGGACTCTTGGAATGGTGGCACGACCCTGGAGTTCCTCTCGCCGTTCCTGTTGAGAGGGCCTCCTCTTGAGATGCGACGGGAACGCCGGGAACTCTTTCCCGACGAAGCAGGGAAAGGATCCCTCATCTCGAGCTACGAGGCGGAAACGGGGCTCCTCTGGATGTGGGCGGGACCCTCGTGATTCCTCTCGAGTGGAGACGGCTAGGTCGGGGAACTTCTTGATTTGCACCAAGGGTGTGAAGGACCCTTTCGAAGTTCCAGAGGTGAGGTGTGATCAGCCTCGAGACGCCTCAGTGGAAATGGGCCTCATCTCGCCTGGAGGGGAGAACCTCCTGGATTTCCTCGAGTTGCGGCAGGTCTTCTCGAGTTACGGCGGGGACCTCAGGGACCCGCTCTGGTGGCCTCAGGAAAGGCCAGTCCCCATGCGAGTTGCTAGGGGACCTCTCGGGATTCCTCTCCCGTCCATGCCGGGGCCTCAGTCCTTGTGTGGAGTCGGGGCCGGAACCTGAGGATTCCTCTCCAGTGTTGCCATGGATCTTGGGGTGCTTCTGAGTCTCCCCAGGGGAGTCAGGCCTCGTCTCGAGTGGGGGCATGCACGTGCGCTTTCCTCCCGAGCTGCAGCAGGAGTGTCACTCTTCGTGTCACGTGGATCAAGGGATCTGTGGCTTTCCCTCGAGGCTGTCCCTCGAGGCTTTCCCACGAGGCTTTCCCACAGGGCTGTGCCACGTGCCACCTTGGTGTGAGTCGATCCTCGGCGTGAAAGACGAGCCGGTGAAGGGAAAAGAGTTTCCTCTGGAATGGACTGAGACATCTGGGGGACTCTTGGAATGGTGGCACGACCCTGGAGTTCCTCTCGCCGTTCCTGTTGAGAGGGCCTCCACTTTAGATGCGACGGGAACGCCGGGAACTCTTTCCCGACGAAGCAGGGAAAGGATCCCTCATCTCGAGCTACGAGGCGGAAACGGGGCTCCTCTGGATGTGGGCGGGACCCTCGTGATTCCTCTCGAGTGGAGACGGCTAGGTCGGGGAACTTCTTGATTTGCACCAAGGGTGTGAAGGACCCTTTCGAAGTTCCAGAGGTGAGGTGTGATCAGCCTCGAGACGCCTCAGCGGAAATGGGCCTCATCTCGCCTGGAGGGGAGAACCTCCTGGATTTTCTCGAGTTGCGGCAGGTCTTCTCGAGTTACGGCGGGGACCTCAGGGACCCGCTCTGGTGGCCTCAGGAAAGGCCAGTCCCCATGCGAGTTGCTAGGGGACCTCTCGGGATTCCTCTCCCGTCCATGCCGGGGCCTCAGTCCTTGTGTGGAGTCGGGGCCGGAACCTGAGGATTCCTCTCCAGTGTTGCCATGGATCTTGGGGTGCTTCTGAGTCTCCCCAGGGGAGTCAGGCCTCGTCTCGAGTGGGGGCATGCACGTGCGCTTTCCTCCCGAGCTGCAGCAGTAGTGTCACGCTTCCTGTCACGTGGATCAAGGGATCTGTGGCTTTCCCTCGAGGCTGTCCCTCGAGGCTTTCCCACGAGGCTTTCCCACAGGGCTGTGCCACGTGCCACCTTGGTGTGAGTCGATCCTCGGCGTGAAAGACGAGCCGGTGAAGGGAAAAGAGGTTCCTCTGGAATGGACTGAGACATCTGGGGGACTCTTGGAATGGTGGCACGACCCTGGAGTTCCTCTCGCCGTTCCTGTTGAGAGGGCCTCCACTTGAGATGCGACGGGAAGGCCGGGAACTCTTTCCCGACGAAGCAGGGAAAGGATCCCTCATCTCGAGCTACGAGGCGGAAACGGGGCTTCTCTGGATGTGGGCGGGACCCTCGTGATTTCTCTCGAGTGGAGACGGCTAGGTCGGGGAACTTCTTGATTTGCACCAAGGGTGTGAAGGACCCTTTCGAAGTTCCAGAGGTGAGGTGTGATCAGCCTCGAGACGCCTCAGCGGAAATGGGCCTCATCTCGCCTGGAGGGGAGAACCTCCTGGATTTTCTCGAGTTGCGGCAGTTCTTCTCGAGTTACGGCGGGGACCTCAGGGACCCGCTCTGGTGGCCTCAGGAAAGGCCAGTCCCCATGCGAGTTGCTAGGGGACCTCTCGGGATTCCTCTCCCGTCCATGCCGGGGCCTCAGTCCTTGTGTGGAGTCGGGGACGGAACCTGAGGATTCCTCTCCAGTGTTGCCATGGATCTTGGGGTGCTTCTGAGTCTCCCCAGGGGAGTCAGGCCTCGTCTCGAGTGGGGGCATGCACGTGCGCTTTCCTCCCGAGCTGCAGCAGTAGTGTCACGCTTCGTGTCACGTGGATCAAGGGATCTGTGGCTTTCCCTCGAGGCTGTCCCTCGAGGCTTTCCCACGAGGCTTTCCCACAGGGCTGTGCCACGTGCCACCTTGGTGTGAGTCGATCCTCGGAGTGAAAGACGAGCCGCTGAAGGGAAAAGAGGTTCCTCTGGAATGGACTGAGACATCTGGGGGACTCTTGGAATGGTGGCACGACCCTGGAGTTCCTCTCGCCGTTCCTGTTGAGAGGGCCTCCTCTTGAGATGCGACGGGAACGCCGGG
The DNA here is from genome assembly GCF_023091745.1 of Budorcas taxicolor. Lineage (NCBI taxonomy): Eukaryota > Metazoa > Chordata > Mammalia > Artiodactyla > Bovidae > Budorcas > Budorcas taxicolor. Next base: position 31,403 of record NW_026292551.1, read on the forward strand.
AACTCTTTCCCGACGAAGCAGGGAAAGGATCCCTCATCTCGAGCTACGAGGCGGAAACGGGGCTCCTCTGGATGTGGGCGGGACCCTCGTGATGTCTCTCGAGTGGAGACGGCTAGGTCGGGGAACTTCTTGATTTGCACCAAGGGTGTGAAGGACCCTTTCGAAGTTCCAGAGGTGAGGTGTGATCAGCCTCGAGACGCCTCAGCGGAAATGGGCCTCATCTCGCCTGGAGGGGAGAACCTCCTGGATTTTCTCGAGTTGCGGCAGGTCTTCTCGAGTTACGGCGGGGACCTCAGGGACCCGCTCTGGTGGCCTCAGGAAAGGCCAGTCCCCATGCGAGTTGCTAGGGGACCTCTCGGGATTCCTCTCCCGTCCATGCCGGGGCCTCAGTCCTTGTGTGGAGTCGGGGCCGGAACCTGAGGATTCCTCTCCAGTGTTGCCATGGATCTTGGGGTGCTTCTGAGTCTCCCCAGGGGAGTCAGGCCTCGTCTCGAGTGGGGGCATGCCCGTGCGCTTTTCTCCCGAGCTGCAGCAGTAGTGTCACGCTTCCTGTCACGTGGATCAAGGGATCTGTGGCTTTCCCTCGAGGCTGTCCCTCGAGGCTTTCCCACGAGGCTTTCCCACAGGGCTGTGCCACGTGCCACATTGGTGTGAGTCGATCCTCGGCGTGAAAGACAAGCCGGTGAAGGGAAAAGAGGTTCCTCTGGAATGGACTGAGACATCTGGGGGACTCTTGGAATGGTGGCACGACCCTGGAGTTCCTCTCGCCGTTCCAGTTGAGAGGGCCTCCTCTTGAGATGCGACGGGAACGCCGGGAACTCTTTCCCGACGAAGCAGGGAAAGGATCCCTCATCTCGAGCTACGAGGCGGAAACGGGGCGCCTCTGGATGTGGGCGGGACCCTCGTGATTCCTCTCGAGTGGAGACGGCTAGGTCGGGGAACTTCTTGATTTGCACCAAGCGTGTGAAGGACCCTTTCGAAGTTCCAGAGGTGAGGTGTGATCAGCCTCGAGACGCCTCAGCGGAAATGGGCCTCATCTCGCCTGGAGGGGAGAACCTCCTGGATTTTCTCGAGTTGCGGCAGGTCTTCTCGAGTTACGGCGGGGACCTCAGGGACCCGCTCTGGTGGCCTCAGGAAAGGCCAGTCCCCATGCGAGTTGCTAGGGGACCTCTCGGGATTCCTCTCCCGTCCATGCCGGGGCCTCAGTCCTTGTGTGGAGTCGGGGCCGGAACCTGAGGATTCCTCTCCAGTGTTGCCATGGATCTTGGGGTGCTTCTGAGTCTCCCCAGGGGAGTCAGGCCTCGTCTCGAGGTGGGGCATGCCCGTGCGCTTTCCTCCCGAGCTGCAGCAGTAGTGTCACGCTTCCTGTCACGTGGATCAAGGGATCTGTGGCTTTCCCTCGAGGCTGTCCCTCGATGCTTTCCCACGAGGCTTTCCCACAGGGCTGTGCCACGTGCCACCTTGGTGTGAGTCGATCCTCGGCGTGAAACACGAGCCGGTGAAAGGAAAAGAGGTTCCTCTGGAATGGACTGAGACATCTGGGGGACTCTTGGAATGGTGGCACGACCCTGGAGTTCCTCTCGCCGTTCCTGTTGAGAGGGCCTCCTCTTGAGATGCGACGGGAACGCCGGGAACTCTTTCCCGACGAAGCAGGGAAAGGATCCCTCATCTCGAGCTACGAGGCGGAAACGGGGCTCCTCTGGATGTGGGCGGGACCCTCGTGATTCCTCTCGAGTGGAGACGGGTATGTCGGGGAACTTCTTAATTTGCACCAAGGGTGTGAAGGACCCTTTCGAAGTTCCAGAGGTGAGGTGTGATCAGCCTCGAGACGCCTCAGCGGAAATGGGCCTCATCTCGCCTGGAGGGGAGAACCTCCTGGATTTTCTCGAGTTGCGGCAGGTCTTCTCGAGTTACGGCGGGGACCTCAGGGACCCGCTCTGGTGGCCTCAGGAAAGGCCAGTCCCCATGCGAGTTGCTAGGGGACCTCTCGGGATTCCTCTCCCGTCCATGCCGGGGCCTCAGTCCTTGTGTGGAGTCGGGGCCGGAACCTGAGGATTCCTCTCCAGTATTGCCATGGATCTTGGGGTGCTTCTGAGTCTCCCCAGGGGAGTCAGGCCTCGTCTCGAGTGGGGGCATGCACGTGCGCTTTCCTCCCGAGCTGCAGCAGTAGTGTCACGCTTCCTGTCACGTGGATCAAGGGATCTGTGGCTTTCCCTCGAGGCTGTCCCTCGAGGCTTTCCCACGAGGCTTTCCCACAGGGCTGTGCCACGTGCCACCTTGGTGTGAGTCGATCCTCGGCGTGAAAGACGAGCCGGTGAAGGGAAAAGAGGTTCCTCTGGAATGGACTGAGACATCTGGGGGACTCTTGGAATGGTGGCACGACCCTGGAGTTCCTCTCGCCGTTCCTGTTGAGAGGGCCTCCTCTTGAGATGCGACGGGAACGCCGGGAACTCTTTCCCGACGAGGCAGGGAAAGGATCCCTCATCTCGAGCTACGAGGCGGAAACGGGGCTCCTCTGGATGTGGGCGGGACCCTCGTGATTCCTCTCGAGTGGAGACGGGTATGTCGGGGAACTTCTTGATTTGCACCAAGGGTGTGAAGGACCCTTTCGAAGTTCCAGAGGTGAGGTGTGATCAGCCTCGAGACGCCTCAGCGGAAATGGGCCTCATCTCGCCTGGAGGGGAGAACCTCCTGGATTTTCTGGAGTTGCGGCAGGTCTTCTCGAGTTACGGCGGGGACCTCAGGGACCCGCTCTGGTGGCCTCAGGAAAGGCCAGTCCCCATGCGAGTTGCTAGGGGACCTCTCGGGATTCCTCTCCCGTCCATGCCGGGGCCTCAGTCCTTGTGTGGAGTCGGGGCCGGAACCTGAGGATTCCTCTCCAGTGTTGCCATGGATCTTGGGGTGCTTCTGAGTCTCCCCAGGGGAGTCAGGCCTCGTCTCGAGTGGGGGCATGCACGTGCGCTTTCCTCCCGAGCTGCAGCAGTAGTGTCACGCTTCCTGTCACGTGGATCAAGGGATCTGTGGCTTTCCCTCGAGGCTGTCCCTCGAGGCTTTCCCACGAGGCTTTCCCACAGGGCTGTGCCACGTGCCACCTTGGTGTGAGTCGATCCTCGGCGTGAAAGACGAGCCGGTGAAGGGAAAAGAGGTTCCTCTGGAATGGACTGAGACATCTGGGGGACTCTTGGAATGGTGGCACGACCCTGGAGTTCCTCTCGCCGTTCCTGTTGAGAGGGCCTCCTCTTGAGATGCGACGGGAACGCCGGGAACTCTTTCCCGACGAAGCAGGGAAAGGATCCCTCATCTCGAGCTACGAGGCGGAAACGGGGCTCCTCTGGATGTGGGCGGGACCCTCGTGATTCCTCTCGAGTGGAGACGGGTATGTCGGGGAACTTCTTGATTTGCACCAAGGGTGTGAAGGAGCCTTTCGAAGTTCCAGAGGTGAGGTGTGATCAGCCTCGAGACGCCTCAGCGGAAATGGGCCTCATCTCGCCTGGAGGGGAGAACCTCCTGGATTTCTCGAGTTGCGGCAGGTCTTCTCGAGTTACGGCGGGGACCTCAGGGACCCGCTCTGGTGGCCTCAGGAAAGGCCAGTCCCCATGCGAGTTGCTAGGGGACCTCTCGGGATTCCTCTCCCGTCCATGCCGGGGCCTCAGTCCTTGTGTGGAGTCGGGGCCGGAACCTGAGGATTCCTCTCCAGTATTGCCATGGATCTTGGGGTGCTTCTGAGTCTCCCCAGGGGAGTCAGGCCTCGTCTCGAGTGCGGGCATGCACGTGCGCTTTCCTCCCGAGCTGCAGCAGTAGTGTCACGCTTCGTGTCACGTGGATCAAGGGATCTGTGGCTTTCCCTCGAGGCTGTCCCTCGAGGCTTTCCCAAGAGGCTTTCCCACAGGGCTGTGCCACGTGCCACCTTGGTGTGAGTCGATCCTCGGCGTGAAAGACGAGCCGGTGAAGGGAAAAGAGGTTCCTCTGGAATGGACTGAGACATCTGGGGGACTCTTGGAATGGTGGCACGACCCTGGAGTTCCTCTCGCCGTTCCTGTTGAGAGGGCCTCCTCTTGAGATGCGACGGGAACGCCGGGAACTCTTTCCCGACGAAGCAGGGAAAGGATCCCTCATCTCGAGCTACGAGGCGGAAACGGGGCTCCTCTGGATGTGGGCGGGACCCTCGTGATTCCTCTCGAGTGGAGACGGCTAGGTCGGGGAACTTCTTGATTTGCACCAAGGGTGTGAAGGACCCTTTCGAAGTTCCAGAGGTGAGGTGTGATCAGCCTCGAGACGCCTCAGCGGAAATGGGCCTCATCTCGCCTGGAGGGGAGAACCTCCTGGATTTTCTCGAGTTGCGGCAGGTCTTCTCGAGTTACGGCGGGGACCTCAGGGACCCGCTCTGGTGGCCTCAGGAAAGGCCAGTCCCCATGCGAGTTGCTAGGGGACCTCTCGGGATTCCTCTCCCGTCCATGCCGGGGCCTCAGTCCTTGTGTGGAGTCGGGGCCGGAACCTGAGGATTCCTCTCCAGTGTTGCCATGGATCTTGGGGTGCTTCTGAGTCTCCCCAGGGGAGTCAGGCCTCGTCTCGAGTGGGGGCATGCCCGTGCGCTTTCCTCCCGAGCTGCAGCAGTAGTGTCACGCTTCCTGTCACGTGGATCAAGGGATCTGTGGCTTTCCCTCGAGGCTGTCCCTCGAGGCTTTCCCACGAGGCTTTCCCACAGGGCTGTGCCACGTGCCACCTTGGTGTGAGTCGATCCTCGGCGTGAAAGACGAGCCGGTGAAGGGAAAAGAGGTTCCTCTGGAATGGACTGAGACATCTGGGGGACTCTTGGAATGGTGGCACGACCCTGGAGTTCCTCTCGCCGTTCCAGTTGAGAGGGCCTCCTCTTGAGATGCGACGGGAACGCCGGGAACTCTTTCCCGACGAAGCAGGGAAAGGATCCCTCATCTCGAGCTACGAGGCGGAAACGGGGCTCCTCTGGATGTGGGCGGGACCCTCGTGATTCCTCTCGAGTGGAGACGGCTAGGTCGGGGAACTTCTTGATTTGCACCAAGCGTGTGAAGGACCCTTTCGAAGTTCCAGAGGTGAGGTGTGATCAGCCTCGAGACGCCTCAGCGGAAATGGGCCTCATCTCGCCTGGAGGGGAGAACATCCTGGATTTTCTCGAGTTGCGGCAGGTCTTCTCGAGTTACGGCGGGGACCTCAGGGACCCGCTCTGGTGGCCTCAGGAAAGGCCAGTCCCCATGCGAGTTGCTAGGGGACCTCTCGGGATTCCTCTCCCGTCCATGCCGGGGCCTCAGTCCTTGTGTGGAGTCGGGGCCGGAACCTGAGGATTCCTCTCCAGTGTTGCCATGGATCTTGGGGTGCTTCTGAGTCTCCCCAGGGGAGTCAGGCCTCGTCTCGAGTGGGGGCATGCCCGTGCGCTTTCCTCCCGAGCTGCAGCAGTAGTGTCACCCTTCCTGTCACGTGGATCAAGGGATCTGTGGCTTTCCCTCGAGGCTGTCCCTCGAGGCTTTCCCACGAGGCTTTCCCACAGGGCTGTGCCACGTGCCACCTTGGTGTGAGTCGATCCTCGGCGTGAAAGACGAGCCGGTGAAGGGAAAAGAGGTTCCTCTGGAATGGACTGAGACATCTGGGGGACTCTTGGAATGGTGGCACGACCCTGGAGTTCCTCTCGCCGTTCCTGTTGAGAGGGCCTCCTCTTGAGATGCGACGGGAACGCCGGGAACTCTTTCCCGACGAAGCAGGGAAAGGATCCCTCATCTCGAGCTACGAGGCGGAAACGGGGCTCCTCTGGATGTGGGCGGGACCCTCGTGATTCCTCTCGAGTGGAGACGGCTAGGTCGGGGAACTTCTTGATTTGCACCAAGGGTGTGAAGGACCCTTTCGAAGTTCCAGAGGGGATTTGTGATCAGCCTCGAGACGCCTCAGCGGAAATGGGCCTCATCTCGCCTGGAGGGGAGAACCTCCTGGATTTTCTCGAGTTGCGGCAGGTCTTCTCGAGTTACGGCGGGGACCTCAGGGACCCGCTCTGGTGGCCTCAGGAAAGGCCAGTCCCCATGCGAGTTGCTAGGGGACCTCTTGGGATTCCTCTCCCGTCCATGCCGGGGCCTCAGTCCTTGTGTGGAGTCGGGGCCGGAACCTGAGGATTCCTCTCCAGTGTTGCCATGGATCTTGGGGTGCTTCTGAGTCTCCCCAGGGGAGTCAGGCCTCGTCTCGAGTGGGGGCATGCACGTGCGCTTTCCTCCCGAGCTGCAGCAGTAGTGTCACGCTTCCTGTCACGTGGATCAAGGGATCTGTGGCTTTCCCTCGAGGCTGTCCCTCGAGGCTTTCCCACGAGGCTTTCCCACAGGGCTGTGCCACGTGCCACCTTGGTGTGAGTCGATCCTCGGCGTGAAAGACGAGCCGGTGAAGGGAAAAGAGGTTCCTCTGGAATGGACTGAGACATCTGGGGGACTCTTGGAATGGTGGCACGACCCTGGAGTTCCTCTCGCCGTTCCTGTTGAGAGGGCCTCCTCTTGAGATGCGACGGGAACGCCGGGAACTCTTTCCCGACGAAGCAGGGAAAGGATCCCTCATCTCGAGCTACGAGGCGGAAACGGGGCTCATCTGGATGTGGGCGGGACCCTCGTGATTCCTCTCGAGTGGAGACGGGTATGTCGGGGAACTTCTTGATTTGCACCAAGGGTGTGAAGGACCCTTTCGAAGTTCCAGAGGTGAGGTGTGATCAGCCTCGAGACGCCTCAGCGGAAATGGGCCTCATCTCGCCTGGAGGGGAGAACCTCCTGGAATTTCTCGAGTTGCGGCAGGTCTTCTCGAATTACGACGGGGACCTCAGGGACCCGCTCTGGTGGCCTCAGGAAAGGCCAGTCCCCATGCGAGTTGCTAGGGGACCTCTCGGGATTCCTCTCCCGTCCATGCCGGGGCCTCAGTCCTTGTGTGGAGTCGGGGCCGGAACCTGAGGATTCCTCTCCAGTGTTGCCATGGATCTTGGGGTGCTTCTGAGTCTCCCCAGGGGAGTCAGGCCTCGTCGCGAGTGGGGACATGCACGTGCGCTTTCCTCCCGAGCTGCAGCAGTAGTGTCACGCTTCCTGTCACGTGGATCAAGGGATCTGTGGCTTTCCCTCGAGGCTGTCCCTCGAGGCTTTCCCACGAGGCTTTCCCACAGGGCTGTGCCACGTGCCACCTTGGTGTGTGTCGATCCTCGGCGTGAAAGACGAGCCCGTGAAGGGAAAAGAGGTTCCTCTGGAATGGACTGAGACATCTGGGGGACTCTTGGAATGGTGGCACGACCCTGGAGTTCCTCTCGCCGTTCCTGTTGAGAGGGCCTCCTCTTGAGATGCGACGGGAACGCCGGGAACTCTTTCCCGACGAAGCAGGGAAAGGATCCCTCATCTCGAGCTACGAGGCGGAAACGGGGCTCCTCTGGATGTGGACGGGACCCTCGTGATTCCTCTCGACTGGAGACGGCTATGTCGGGGAACTTCTTGATTTGCACCAAGGGTGTGAAGGACCCTTTCGAAGTTCCAGAGGTGAGGTGTGATCAGCCTCGAGACGCCTCAGCGGAAATGGGCCTCATCTCGCCTGGAGGGGAGAACCTCCTGGATTTTCTCGAGTTGCGGCAGGTCTTCTCGAGTTACGACGGGGACCTCAGGGACCCGCTCTGGTGGCCTCAGGAAAGGCCAGTCCCCATGCGAGTTGCTAGGGGACCTCTCGGGATTCCTCTCCCGTCCATGCCGGGGCCTCAGTCCTTGTGTGGAGTCGGGGCCGGAACCTGAGGATTCCTCTCCAGTGTTGCCATGGATCTTGGGGTGCTTCTGAGTCTCCCCAGGGGAGTCAGGCCTCGTCTCGAGAGGGGGCATGCACGTGCGCTTTCCTCCCGAGCTGCAGCAGTAGTGTCACGCTTCCTGTCACGTGGATCAAGGGATCTGTGGCTTTCCCTCGAGGCTGTCCCTCGAGGCTTTCCCAAGAGGCTTTCCCACAGGGCTGTGCCACGTGCCACCTTGGTGTGAGTCGATCCTCGGCGTGAAAGACGAGCCGGTGAAGGGAAAAGAGGTTCCTCTGGAATGGACTGAGACATCTGGGGGACTCTTGGAATGGTGGCACGACCCTGGAGTTCCTCTCGCCGTTCCTGTTGAGAGGGCCTCCTCTTGAGATGCGACGGGAACGCCGGGAACTCTTTCCCGACGAAGCAGGGAAAGGATCCCTCATCTCGAGCTACAAGGCGGAAACGGGGCTCCTCTGGATGTGGGCGGGACCCTCGTGATTCCTCTCGAGTGGAGACGGCTAGGTCGGGGAACTTCTTGATTTGCACCAAGGGTGTGAAGGACCCTTTCGAAGTTCCAGAGGTGAGGTGTGATCAGCCTCGAGACGCCTCAGCGAAAATGGGCCTCATCTCGCCTGGAGGGGAGAACCTCCTGGATTTTCTCGAGTTTCGGCAGGTCTTCTCGAGTTACGACGGGGACCTCAGGGACCCGCTCTGGTGGCCTCAGGAAAGGCCAGTCCCCATGCGAGTTGCTAGGGGACCTCTCGGGATTCCTCTCCCGTCCATGCCGGGGCCTCATTCCTTGTGTGGAGTCGGGGCCGGAACCTGAGGATTCCTCTCCAGTGTTGCCATGGATCTTGGGGTGCTTCTGAGTCTCCCCAGGGGAGTCAGGCCTCGTCTCGAGTGGGGCCATGCACGTGCGCTTTCCTCCCGAGCTGCAGCAGTAGTGTCACGCTTCCTGTCACGTGGATCAAGGGATCTGTGGCTTTCCCTCGAGGCTGTCCCTCGAGGCTTTCCCACGAGGCTTTCCCACAGGGCTGTGCCACGTGCCACCTTGGTGTGTGTCGATCCTCGGCGTGAAAGACGAGCCCGTGAAGGGAAAAGAGGTTCCTCTGGAATGGACTGAGACATCTGGGGGACTCTTGGAATGGTGGCACGACCCTGGAGTTCCTCTCGCCGTTCCTGTTGAGAGGGCCTCCTCTTGAGATGCGACGGGAACGCCGGGAACTCTTTCCCGACGAAGCAGGGAAAGGATCCCTCATCTCGAGCTACGAGGCGGAAACGGGGCTCCTCTGGATGTGGACGGGACCCTCGTGATTCCTCTCGACTGGAGACGGCTATGTCGGGGAACTTCTTGATTTGCACCAAGGGTGTGAAGGACCCTTTCGAAGTTCCAGAGGTGAGGTGTGATCAGCCTCGAGACGCCTCAGCGGAAATGGGCCTCATCTCGCCTGGAGGGGAGAACCTCCTGGATTTTCTCGAGTTGCGGCAGGTCTTCTCGAGTTACGACGGGGACCTCAGGGACCCGCTCTGGTGGCCTCAGGAAAGGCCAGTCCCCATGCGAGTTGCTAGGGGACCTCTCGGGATTCCTCTCCCGTCCATGCCGGGGCCTCAGTCCTTGTGTGGAGTCGGGGCCGGAACCTGAGGATTCCTCTCCAGTGTTGCCATGGATCTTGGGGTGCTTCTGAGTCTCCCCAGGGGAGTCAGGCCTCGTCTCGAGAGGGGGCATGCACGTGCGCTTTCCTCCCGAGCTGCAGCAGTAGTGTCACGCTTCCTGTCACGTGGATCAAGGGATCTGTGGCTTTCCCTCGAGGCTGTCCCTCGAGGCTTTCCCAAGAGGCTTTCCCACAGGGCTGTGCCACGTGCCACCTTGGTGTGAGTCGATCCTCGGCGTGAAAGACGAGCCGGTGAAGGGAAAAGAGGTTCCTCTGGAATGGACTGAGACATCTGGGGGACTCTTGGAATGGTGGCACGACCCTGGAGTTCCTCTCGCCGTTCCTGTTGAGAGGGCCTCCTCTTGAGATGCGACGGGAACGCCGGGAACTCTTTCCCGACGAAGCAGGGAAAGGATCCCTCATCTCGAGCTACAAGGCGGAAACGGGGCTCCTCTGGATGTGGGCGGGACCCTCGTGATTCCTCTCGAGTGGAGACGGCTAGGTCGGGGAACTTCTTGATTTGCACCAAGGGTGTGAAGGACCCTTTCGAAGTTCCAGAGGTGAGGTGTGATCAGCCTCGAGACGCCTCAGCGAAAATGGGCCTCATCTCGCCTGGAGGGGAGAACCTCCTGGATTTTCTCGAGTTTCGGCAGGTCTTCTCGAGTTACGACGGGGACCTCAGGGACCCGCTCTGGTGGCCTCAGGAAAGGCCAGTCCCCATGCGAGTTGCTAGGGGACCTCTCGGGATTCCTCTCCCGTCCATGCCGGGGCCTCATTCCTTGTGTGGAGTCGGGGCCGGAACCTGAGGATTCCTCTCCAGTGTTGCCATGGATCTTGGGGTGCTTCTGAGTCTCCCCAGGGGAGTCAGGCCTCGTCTCGAGTGGGGCCATGCACGTGCGCTTTCCTCCCGAGCTGCAGCAGTAGTGTCACGCTTCCTGTCACGTGGATCAAGGGATCTGTGGCTTTCCCTCGAGGCTTTCCCTCGAGGCTTTCCCACGAGGCTTTCCCACAGGGCTGTGCCACGTGCCACCTTGGTGTGAGTCGATCCTCGGCGTGAAAGACGAGCCGGTGAAGGGAAAAGAGGTTCCTCTGGAATGGACTGAGACATCTGGGGGACTCTTGGAATGGTGGCACGACCCTGGAGTTCCTCTCGCCGTTCCTGTTGAGAGGGCCTCCTCTTGAGATGCGACGGGAACGCCGGGAACTCTTTCCCGACGAAGCAGGGAAAGGATCCCTCATCTCGAGCTACGAGGCGGAAACGGGGATCCTCTGGATGTGGGCGGGACCCTCGTGATTCCTCTCGAGTGGAGACGGCTAGGTCGGGGAACTTCTTGATTTGCACCAAGCGTGTGAAGGACCCTTTCGAAGTTCCAGAGGTGAGGTGTGATCAGCCTCGAGACGCCTCAGCGGAAATGGGCCTCATCTCGCCTGGAGGGGAGAACCTCCTGGATTTTCTCGAGTTGCGGCAGGTCTTCTCGAGTTACGACGGTTACCTCAGGGACCCGCTCTGGTGGCCTCAGGAAAGGCCAGTCCCCATGCGAGTTGCTAGGGGACCTCTCGGGATTCCTCTCCCGTCCATGCCGGGGCCTCAGTCCTTGTCTGGAGTCGGGGCCGGAACCTGAGGATTCCTCTCCAGTGTTGCCATGGATCTTGGGGTGCTTCTGAGTCTACCCAGGGGAGTCAGGCCTCGTCTCGAGTGGGGGCATGCACGTGCGCTTTCCTCCCGAGCTGCAGCAGTAGTGTCACGCTTCCTGTCACGTGGATCAAGGGATCTGTGGCTTTCCCTCGAGGCTGTCCCTCGAGGCTTTCCCACGAGGCTTTCCCACAGGGCTGTGCCACGTGCCACCTTGGTGTGAGTCGATCCTCGGCGTGAAAGACGAGCCGGTGAAGGGAAAAGAGGTTCCTCTGGAATGGACTGAGACATCTGGGGGACTCTTGGAATGGTGGCACGACCCTGGAGTTCCTCTCGCCGTTCCTGTTGAGAGGGCCTCCTCTTGAGATGCGACGGGAACGCCGGGAACTCTTTCCCGAAGAAGCAGGGAAAGGATCCCTCATCTCGAGCTACGAGGCGGAAACGGGGCTCCTCTGGATGTGGGCGGGACCCTCGTGATTCCTCTCGAGTGGAGACGGGTATGTCGGGGAACTTCTTGATTTGCACCAAGGGTGTGAAGGACCCTTTCGAAGTTCCAGAGGTGAGGTGTGATCAGCCTCGAGACGCCTCAGCGGAAATGGGCCTCATCTCGCCTGGAGGGGAGAACCTCCTGGATTTTCTCGAGTTGCGGCAGGTCTTCTCGAGTTACGGCGGGGACCTCAGGGACCCGCTCTGGTGGCCTCAGGAAAGGCCAGTCCCCATGCGAGTTGCTAGGGGACCTCTCGGGATTCCTCTCCCGTCCATGCCGGGGCCTCAGTCCTTGTGTGGAGTCGGGGCCGGAACCTGAGGATTCCTCTCCAGTGTTGCCATGGATCTTGGGGTGCTTCTGAGTCTCCCCAGGGGAGTCAGGCCTCGTCTCGAGGTGGGGCATGCCCGTGCGCTTTCCTCCCGAGCTGCAGCAGTAGTGTCACGCTTCCTGTCACGTGGATCAAGGGATCTGTGGCTTTCCCTCGAGGCTGTCCCTCGATGCTTTCCCACGAGGCTTTCCCACAGGGCTGTGCCACGTGCCACCTTGGTGTGAATCGATCCTCGGCGTGAAACACGAGCCGGTGAAGGGAAAAGAGGTTCCTCTGGAATGGACTGAGACATCTGGGGGACTCTTGGAATGGTGGCACGACCCTGGAGTTCCTCTCGCCGTTCCTGTTGAGAGGGCCTCCTCTTGAGATGCGACGGGAACGCCGGGAACTCTTTCCCGACGAAGCAGGGAAAGGATCCCTCATCTCGAGCTACGAGGCGGAAACGGGTCTCCTCTGGATGTGGGCAGGACCCTCGTGATTCCTCTCGAGTGGAGACGGCTAGGTCGGGGAACTTCTTGATTTGCACCAAGGGTGTGAAGGACCCTTTCGAAGTTCCAGAGATGAGAAGTGATCAGCCTCGAGACGCCTCAGCGGAAATGGGCCTCATCTCGCCTGGAGGGGAGAACCTCCTGGATTTTCTCGAGTTGCGGCAGGTCTTCTCGAGTTACGACGGGGACCACAGGGACCGGCTCTGGTGGCCTCAGGAAAGGCCAGTCCCCATGCGAGTTGCTAGGGGACCACTCGGGATTCCTCTCCCGTCAATGCCGGGGCCTCAGTCCTTGTGTGGAGTCGGGGCCGGAACCTGAGGATTCCTCTCCAGTGTTGCCATGGATCTTGGGGTGCTTCTGAGTCTCCCCAGGGGAGTCAGGCCTCGTCTCGAGGTGGGGCATGCCCGTGCGCTTTCCTCCCGAGCTGCAGCAGTAGTGTCACGCTTCCTGTCACGTGGATCAAGGGATCTGTGGCTTTCCCTCGAGGCTGTCCCTCGAGGCTTTCCCACGAGGCTTTCCCACAGGGCTGTGCCACGTGCCACCTTGGTGTGAGTCGATCCTCGGCGTGAAACACGAGCCGGTGAAGGGAAAAGAGGTTCCTCTGGAATGGACTGAGACATCTGGGGGACTCTTGGAATGGTGGCACGACCCTGGAGTTCCTCTCGCCGTTCCTGTTGAGAGGGCCTCCTCTTGAGATGCGACGGGAACGCCGGGAACTCTTTCCCGACGAAGCAGGGAAAGGATCCCTCATCTCGAGCTACGAGGCGGAAACGGGGCTCCTCTGGATGTGGGCGGGACCCTCGTGATTCCTCTCGAGTGGAGACGACTAGGTCGGGGAACTTCTTGATTTGCACCAAGGGTGTGAAGGAGCCTTTCGAAGTTCCAGAGGGGAGGTGTGATCAGCCTCGAGACGCCTCAGCGGAAATGGGCCTCATCTCGCCTGGAGGGGAGAACCTCCTGGATTTTCTCGAGTTGCGGCAGGTCTTCTCGAGTTACGACGGGGACCTCAGGGACCCGCTCTGTTGGCCTCAGGAAAGGCCAGTCCCCATGCGAGTTGCTAGGGGACCTCTCGGGATTCCTCTCCCGTCCATGCCGGGGCCTCAGTCCTTGTGTGGAGTCGGGGCCGGAACCTGAGGATTCCTCTCCAGTGTTGCCATGGATCTTGGGGTGCTTCTGAGTCTCCCCAGGGGAGTCAGGCCTCGTCCTGAGTGGGGGCATGCACGTGCGCTTTCCTCCCGAGCTGCAGCAGTAGTGTCACGCTTCCTGTCACGTGGATCAAGGGATCTGTGGCTTTCCCTCGAGGCTGTCCCTCGAGGCTTTCCCACGAGGCTTTCCCACAGGGCTGTGCCACGTGCCACCTTGGTGTGAGTCGATCCTCGGCGTGAAAGACGAGCCGGTGAAGGGAAAAGAGGTTCCTCTGGAATGGACTGAGACATCTGGGGGACTCTTGGAATGGTGGCACGACCCTGGAGTTCCTCTCGCCGTTCCTGTTGAGAGGGCCTCCTCTTGAGATGCGACGGGAACGCCGGGAACTCTTTCCCGACGAAGCAGGGAAAGGATCCCTCATCTCGAGCTACGAGGCGGAAACGGGGCTCCTCTGGATGTGGGCGGGACCCTCGTGATTCCTCTCGAGTGGAGACGGGTATGTCGGGGAACTTCTTGATTTGCACCAAGGGTGTGAAGGACCCTTTCGAAGTTCCAGAGGGGAGGTGTGATCAGCCTCGAGACGCCTCAGCGGAAATGGGCCTCATCTCGCCTGGAGGGGAGAACCTCCTGGATTTTCTCGAGTTGCGGCAGGTCTTCTCGAGTTACGGCGGGGACCTCAGGGACCCGCTCTGGTGGCCTCAGGAAAGGCCAGTCCCCATGCGAGTTGCTAGGGGACCTCTTGGGATTCCTCTCCCGTCCATGCCGGGGCCTCAGTCCTTGTGTGGAGTCGGGGCCTGAACCTGAGGATTCCTCTCCAGTGTTGCCATGGATCTTGGGGTGCTTCTGAGTCTCCCCAGGGGAGTCAGGCCTCGTCTCGAGTGGGGGCATGCACGTGCGCTTTCCTCCCGAGCTGCAGCAGTAGTGTCACGCTTCCTGTCACGTGGATCAAGGGATCTGTGGCTTTCCCTCGAGGCTGTCCCTCGAGGCTTTCCCACGAGGCTTTCCCACAGGGCTGTGCCACGTGCCACCTTGGTGTGAGTCGATCCTCGGCGTGAAAGACGAGCCGGTGAAGGGAAAAGAGGTTCCTCTGGAATGGACTGAGACATCTGGGGGACTCTTGGAATGGTGGCACGACCCTGGAGTTCCTCTCGCCGTTCCTGTTGAGAGGGCCTCCTCTTGAGATGCGACGGGAACGCCGGGAACTCTTTCCCGACGAAGCAGGGAAAGGATCCCTCATCTCGAGCTACGAGGCGGAAACGGGGCTCCTCTGGATGTGGGCGGGACCCTCGTGATTCCTCTCGAGTGGAGACGGGTATGTCGGGGAACTTCTTGATTTGCACCAAGGGTGTGAAGGACCCTTTCGAAGTTCCAGAGGTGAGGTGTGATCAGCCTCGAGACGCCTCAGCGGAAATGGGCCTCATCTCGCCTGGAGGGGAGAACCTCCTGGATTTTCTCGAGTTGCGGCAGGTCTTCTCGAGTTACGGCGGGGACCTCAGGGACCCGCTCTGGTGGCCTCAGGAAAGGCCAGTCCCCATGCGAGTTGCTAGGGGACCTCTCGGGATTCCTCTCCCGTCCATGCCGGGGCCTCAGTCCTTGTGTGGAGTCGGGGCCGGAACCTGAGGATTCCTCTCCAGTATTGCCATGGATCTTGGGGTGCTTCTGAGTCTCCCCAGGGGAGTCAGGCCTCGTCTCGAGTGGGGGCATGCACGTGCGCTTTCCTCCCGAGCTGCAGCAGTAGTGTCACGCTTCCTGTCACGTGGATCAAGGGATCTGTGGCTTTCCCTCGAGGCTGTCCCTCGAGGCTTTCCCACGAGGCTTTCCCACAGGGCTGTGCCACGTGCCACCTTGGTGTGAGTCGATCCTCGGCGTGAAAGACGAGCCGGTGAAGGGAAAAGAGGTTCCTCTGGAATGGACTGAGACATCTGGGGGACTCTTGGAATGGTGGCACGACCCTGGAGTTCCTCTCGCCGTTCCTGTTGAGAGGGCCTCCTCTTGAGATGCGACGGGAACGCCGGGAACTCTTTCCCGACGAAGCAGGGAAAGGATCCCTCATCTCGAGCTACGAGGCGGAAACGGGGCTCCTCTGGATGTGGGCGGGACCCTCGTGATTCCTCTCGAGTGGAGACGGGTATGTCGGGGAACTTCTTGATTTGCACCAAGGGTGTGAAGGACCCTTTCGAAGTTCCAGAGGTGAGGTGTGAACAGCCTCGAGACGCCTCAGCGGAAATGGGCCTCATCTCGCCTGGAGGGGAGAACCTCCTGGATTTTCTCGAGTTGCGGCAGGTCTTCTCGAGTTAAGACGGGGACCTCAGGGACCCGCTCTGGTGGCCTCAGGAAAGGCCATTCCCCATGCGAGTTGCTAGGGGACCTCTCGGGATTCCTCTCCCGTCCATGCCGGGGCCTCAGTCCTTGTGTGGAGTCGGGGTCGGAACCTGAGGATTCCTCTCCAGTATTGCCATGGATCTTGGGGTGCTTCTGAGTCTCCCCAGGGGAGTCAGGCCTCGTCTCGAGTGGGGGCATGCACGTGCGCTTTCCTCCCGAGCTGCAGCAGTAGTGTCACGCTTCCTGTCACGTGGATCAAGGGATCTGTGGCTTTCCCTCGAGGCTGTCCCTCGAGGCTTTCCCACGAGGCTTTCCCACAGGGCTGTGCCACGTGCCACCTTGGTGTGAGTCGATCCTCGGCGTGAAAGACAAGCCGGTGAAGGGAAAAGAGGTTCCTCTGGAATGGACTGAGACATCTGGGGGACTCTTGGAATGGTGGCACGACCCTGGAGTTCCTCTCGCCGTTCCTGTTGAGAGGGCCTCCTCTTGAGATGCGACGGGAACGCCGGGAACTCTTTCCCGACGAAGCAGGGAAAGGATCCCTCATCTCGAGCTACGAGGCGGAAACGGGGCTCCTCTGGATGTGGGCGGGACCCTCGTGATTCCTCTCGAGTGGAGACGGGTATGTCGGGGAACTTCTTGATTTGCACCAAGGGTGTGAAGGAGCCTTTCGAAGTTCCAGAGGTGAGGTGTGATCAGCCTCGAGACGCCTCAGCGGAAATGGGCCTCATCTCGCCTGGAGGGGAGAACCTCCTGGATTTTCTCGAGTTGCGGCAGGTCTTCTCGAGTTACGGCGGGGACCTCAGGGACCCGCTCTGGTGGCCTCAGGAAAGGCCAGTCCCCATGCGAGTTGCTAGGGTCCTTTTTGGGATTCCTCTCCCGTCCATGCCGGGGCCTAAGACCTTGTGTGGAGTCGGGGCCGGAACCTGAGGATTCCTCTCCAGTGTTGCCATGGATCTTGGGGTGCTTCTGAGTCTCCCCAGGGGAGTCAGGCCTCGTCTCGAGTGAGGGCATGCACGTGCGCTTTCCTCCCGAGCTGAAGCAGTAGTGTCACGCTACCTGTCACGTGGATCAAGGGATCTGTGGCTTTCCCTCGAGGCTTTCCCTGGAGGCTTTCCCACGAGGCTTTCACACAGGGCCGTGCCACGTGTCACCTTGGTGTGAGTCGATCCTCGGCGTGAAAGACGAGCCGGTGAAGGGAAAAGAGGTTCCTCTGGAATGGACTGAGACATCTGGGGGACTCTTGGAATGGTGGCACGACCCTGGATTTCCGCTCGCCGTTCCTGTTGAGAGGGCCTCCTCTTGAGATGCGACAGGAACGCCGGGAAGTCATTCCCGACGAAGCAGGGAAAGGATCCCTCAACTCGAGCTACGAGGCGGAAACGGGGCTCCTCTGGATGTGGGCGGGACCCTCGTGTTTCCTCTCGAGTGGAGACGGGTATGTCGGGGAACTTCTTGATTTGCACCAAGGGTGTTAAGGAACCTTTCGAAGTTCCAGAGGTGAGGAGTGATCAGCCTCGAGACGCCTCAGCGAAAATGGGCCTCATCTCGCCTGGAGGGGAGAACCTCCTGGATTTTCTCGAGTTGCGGCAGGTCTTCTCGAGTTACGACGGGGACCTCAGGGACCCGCTCTGGTGGCCTCAGGAGAGGCCAGTCCCCATGCGAGTTGCTATGGGCCCTCTCGGGATTCCTCTCCCGTCGATGCGGGGGCCTAAGACCTTGTGCGGAGTCGGCGCCGGAAACTGAGGATTCCTCTCCAGTGTTGCCATGGATCTTGGGGTGCTTCTGAGTCTCCCCAGGGGAGTCAGGCCTCGTCTCGAGTGGGGGCATGCACGTGCCCTTTCCTCCCGAGCTGCAGCAGTAGTGTCACGCTTCCTGTCCCGTGGATCAAGGGATCTGTGGCTTTACGTCGAGGCTTTCCCTCGAGGCTTTCCCAACATGTATTCGTACAGGGCTGTGCCACGTGCCACCTTGGTGTGAGTCGATCCTCTGCGTGAAAGACGAGCCGGTGAAGGGAAAAGAGGTTCCTCTGGAATGGACTGAGACATCTGGGGGACTCTTGGAATGGTGGCACGACCCTGGAGTTCCTCTCGCCGTTCCTGTTGAGAGGTCCTCCTCTTGAGATGCGACGGGAACGCCGGAACTCTTTCCCGACGAAGCAGGGAAATGATGCCTCATCTCGAGGTACGAGGCGGAAACGGGGCTCCTCTGGATGTGGGCGGGACCCTCGTGTTTCCTCTCGAGTGGAGACGGGTATGTCGGGGAACTTCTTGATTTGCACCAAGCGTGTGAAGGACCCTTTCGAAGTTCCAGAGGTGAGGTGTGATCAGCCTCGAGACGCCTCAGCGGAAATGGGCCTCATCTCGCCTGGAGGGGAGAACCTCCTGGATTTTCTCGAGTTGCGGCAGGTCTTCTCGAGTTACGACGGGGACCTCAGGGACCCGCTCTGGTGGCCTCAGGAAAGGCCAGTCCCCATGCGAGTTGCTAGGGTCCCTCTCGGGATTCCTCTCCCGTCCATGCCGGGGCATAAGACCTTGTGAGGAGTCGGGGCCTGAACCTGAGCATTCTTCTCCAGGGTTGCCATGCATCTTGGGGTGCTTTTGAGTCTCCCCAGGGGATTCAGGCCTCGTCTCCAGTGGGGACATGCACGTGCGCTTTCCTCCCGTGCTGCAGCAAGAGTGTCACGCTTCCTGTCACGTGGATCAAGGGATCTGTGGCTTTCCCTCGAGGCTTTCCCTCGAGGCTTTCCATCGAGGCTTTCCCACCAGGTTTTCCCACAGGGCCGTGCCACGTGCCACCTTGGTGTGAGTCGATCCTCCGCGTGAAAGACGAGCCGGTGAAGGGAAAAGAGTTTCCTCTGGAATGGACTGAGACATCTGGGGGATTCTTGGAATGGTGGCACGACCCTGGAGTTCCCCTCGCCGTTCCTGTTGAGAGGGCCTCCTCTTGAGATGCGACGGGAACGCCGGGAACTCTTTCCCGACGAAGCAGGGAAAGGATCCCACATCTCGAGCTACGAGGCTGAAACGGGTCTCCTCTGGATGTGGGCGGGACCCTCGTGTTTCCTCTCGAGTGGAGACGGGTATGTCGGGGAACTTCTTGATTTGCACCAAGGGTGTGAAGGACCCTTTCGAAGTTCCAGAGGTGAGGTGTGATCAGCCTTGAGACGCCTCAGCGGTAATGGGCCTCATCTCGCCTGGAGGGGAAAACTTCCTGGATTTTCTCGAGTTGCGGCAGGTCTTCTCGAGTTACGACGGGGACCTCAGGGACCCGCTCTGGTGTCCTCAGCAAAGGCCAGTCCCCATGCGAGTTGCTAGGGGCCCTCTCGGGATTCCTCTCCCGTCCATGCCGGGGCCTAAGGCCTTGTGTGGAGTCGGGGCCGGAACCTGAGCATTCCTCTCCAGTGTTGCCATGGATCTTGGGGTGCTTCTGAGTCTCCCCAGGGGAGTCAGGCCTCGTCTCGAGTGGGGACATGCACGTGCGCTTTCCTCCCGAGCTGCAGCAGTAGTGTCACGCTTCCTGTCACGTGGATCAAGGGATCTGTGGCTTTCCCTCGAGGCTTTCCCTCGAGGCTTTCCCAAGAGGTTTTCCCACAGGGCTGTGCCACGTGCCACCTTGCTGTGAGTCGATCCTCGGCGTGAAAGACGAGCCGGTGAAGGGAAAAGAGGTTCCTCTGGAATGGACTGAGACATCTGGGGGACTCTTGGAATGGTGGCACGACCCTGGAGTTCCTCTCGCCGTTCCTGTTGAGAGGTGCTCCTCTTGAGATGCGACGGGAACGCCGGGAACTCTTTCCCGACGAAGCAGGGAAATGATGCCTCATCTCGAGGTACGAGGCGGAAACAGGGCTCCTCTGGATGTGGGCGGGACCCTCGTGTTTCCTCTCGAGTGGAGACGGGTATGTCGGGGAACTTCTTGATTTGCTCCAAGCGTGTGAAGGACCCTTTCGAAGTTCCAGAGGTGAGGTGTGATCAGCCTCGAGACGCTTCAGCGGAAATGGGCCTCATCTCGCCTGGAGGGGAGAACCTCCTGGATTTTCTCGAGTTGCGGCAGGTCTTCTCGAGTTACGACGGGGACCTCAGGGACCCGCTCTGGTGGCCTCAGGAAAGGCCAGTCCCCATGCGAGTTGCTAGGGTCCTTCTTGGGATTCCTCTCCCGTCCATGCCGGGGCCTAAGACCTTGTGCGGAGTCGGGGCTGGAACCTGAGGATTCCTCTCCAGTGTTGCCATGGATCTTGGGGTGCTTCTGAGTCTCCCCAGGGGAGTCAGGCCTCGTCTCGAGTGGGGGCATGCACGTACGCTTTCCTCCCGAGCTGCAGCAGTAGTGTCACGCTACCTGTCACGTGGTTCAAGGGATCTGTGGCTTTCCCTCGAGGCTTTCCCTCGAGGCTTTCCCAGAGGCTTTCACACAGGGCCGTGCCACGTGTCACCTTGGTGTGAGTCGATCCTCGGCGTGAAAGACGAGCCGGTGAAGGGAAAAGAGGTTCCTCTGGAATGGACTGAGACATCTGGGGGACTCTTGGAATGGTGGCACGACCCTGGATTTCCGCTCGCCGTTCCTGTTGAGAGGGCCTCCTCTTGAGATGCGACAGGAACGCCGGGAAGTCTTTCCCGACGAAGCAGGGAAAGGATCCCTCATCTCGAGCTACGAGGCAGAAACGGGGCTCCTCTGGATGTGGGCGGGACCCTCGTGTTTCCTCTCGAGTGGAGACGGGTATGTCGGGGAACATCTTGATTTGCACCAAGGATGTGAAGGACCCTTTCGAAGTTCCAGAGGTGAGGAGTGATCAGCCTCGAGACGCCTCAGCGAAAATGGGCCTCATCTCGCCTGGAGGGGAGAACCTCCTTGATTTTCTCCAGTTGCGGCAGGTCTTCTCGAGTTAGGACGGGGACCTCAGGGACCCGCTCTGGTGGCCTCAGGAGAGGCCAGTCCCCATGCGAGTTGCTATGGGCCCTCTCGGGATTCCTCTCCCGTCGATGCGGGGGCCTAAGACCTTGTGTGGAGTCGGTGCCGGAAACTGAGGATTCCTCTCCAGTGTTGCCATGGATCTTGGGTGCTTCTGAGTCTCCCCAGGGGAGTCAGGCCTCGTCTCGAGTGGGGGCATGCACGTGCCCTTTCCTCCCGAGCTGCAGCAGTAGTGTCACGCTTCCTGTCACGTGGATCAAGGCATCTGTGGCTTTACGTCGAGGCTTTCCCTCGAGGCTTTCCCACCATGTTTTCGCACAGGGCTGTGCCACGTGCCACCTTGGTGTGAGTCGATCCTCTGCGTGAAAGACGAGCCGGTGAAGGGAAAAGAGGTTCCTCTGGAATGGACTGAGACATCAGGGGGACTCTTGGAATGGTGGCACGACCCTGGAGTTCCTCTCGCCGTTCCTGTTGAGAGGGCCTCCTCTTGAGATGCGACGGGAACGCCGGGAACTCTTTCCTGACGAAGCAGGGAAATGATGCCTCATCTCGAGCTACGAGGCGGAAACGGGGCTCCTCTGAATGTCGGCGTGACCCACGTGTTTCCTCTCGAGTGCAGACGGGTATGTCGGGGAACTTCTTGATTTGCACCAAGGGTGTGAAGGACCCTTTCGAAGTTCCAGAGGTGAGGTGTGATCAGCTTCGAGACGCCTCAGCGGAAATGGGCCTCATCTCGCCTGGAGGGGAGAACCTCCTGGATTTTCTCGAGTTGCGGCAGGTCTTCTCGAGTTACGACGGGGACCTCAGGGACCCGCTCTGGTGGCCTCAGGAAAGACCAGTCCCCATGCGAGTTGCTATGGGCCCTCTCGGGGTTCCTCTCCCATCCATGCCGCGGCCTAAGACCTTGTGTGGAGTCGGGGCCGGACCCTCAGGATTCCTCTCCAGTGTTGCCATGGATCTTGGGGTGCTTCTGAGTCTCCCCAGGGGAGTCAGGCCTCGTCTCGAATGGGGGCATGCACGTGCGCTTTCCTCCCGAGCGGCAGCAGTAGTGTCACGCTTCCTGTCTCGTGGATCAAGGGATCTGTGGTTTTCCCTCGAGGCTTTCATTCCAGGCTTTCCCTCGAGGCTTTCCCACCTGGTTTTCCCACAGGGCTGTGCCAAGTTCCACCTTGGTGTGAGTCGATCCTCGGCGTGAAAGACGAGCCGGTGAAGGGAAAAGAGGTTCCTCTGGAATGGACTGAGACATCTGGGGACTCTTGGAATGGTGGCACGACCCTGGAGTTCCTCTCGCCGTTCCTGTTGAGAGGGCCTCCTCTTGAGATGCGACTGGAACGCCGGGAACTCTTTCCCGACGAAGCAGGGAAAGGATCCCTCATCTCGAGCTACGAGGCTGAAATGGGGCACCTCTGGATGTGGGCGGGACCCTCGTGTTTCCTCTCGAGTGGAGACGGGTATGTCGGGGAACTTCTTGATTTGCACCAAGGGTGTGAAGGACCCTTTCGAAGTTCCAGAGGTGAGGTGTGATCAGCCTCGTGACGCCTCAGCGGTAATGGGCCTCATCTCGCCTGGAGGGGAGAACCTCCTGGATTTTCTCGAGTTGAGGCAGGTCTTCTCGAGTTACGACGGGGACCTCAGGGACCCGCTCTGGTGGCCTCAGGAAAGGCCAGTCCCCATGCGAGTTGCTAGGGTCCCTCTCGGGATTCCTCTCCCGTCCATGCCGGGGCCTAAGACCTTGTGTGGAGTCGGGGCCGGAACCTGAGGATTCCTCTCCAGTGTTCCCATGGATCTTGGGGTGCTTCTGAGTCTCCCCAAGAGAGTAAAGCCTCGTCTCGAGTGGGGGCATGCACGCGCGCTTTCCTCCCGAGCTGCAGCAGTAGTGTCACGCTTCCTGTCACGTGGATCAAGGGATCTGTGGCTTTCCCTCGAGGCTTTCCCTCGAGGCTTTCCCACGAGGTTTTCCCACAGGACTGTGCCACGTGCCACCTTGGTGTGAGTCGATCCTCGGCCTGAAAGACGAGCCGGTGAAGGGAAAAGAGGTTCCTCTGGAATGGTCTGAGACATCTGGGGGACTCTTGGAATGGTGGCATGACCCTGGAGTTCCTCTCGCCGTTCCTGTTGAGAGGGCCTCCTCTTGAGATGCGACGGGAACCCCGGGAACTCTTTCCCGACGAAGCACGGAAAGGATCCCTCATCTCGAGGTACGAGGCGGAAACGGGGCTCCTCTGGATGTGGGCGGGACCCTCGTGTTTCCTCTCGAGTGGAGACGGGTATGTCGGGGAACTTCTTGATTTGCACCAAGGGTGTGAAGGACCGTTTCGAAGGTCCAGAGGTGAGGTGTGATCAGCCTGGAGACGCCTCAGCGGAAATGGGCCTCATCTCGTCTGGAGGGGAGAACCTCCTGGATTTTCTCGAGTTGAGGAGGTCTTCTCGAGTTACGACGGGGACCTCAGGGACCCACTCTGGTGGCCTCAGGAAAGGCCAGTCCCCATGCGAGTTGCTAGGGGCCCTCTCGGGATTCCTGTCCCGTCCATGCCAGGGCCTAAGACCTTGTGCGGAGTCGGGGCCGGAACCTGAGGATTCCTCTCCAGTGTTGCCATGGATCTTGGGGTGCTTCTGAGTCTCCCCAGGGGAGTCAGGCCTCGTCTCGAGTGGGGGAATGCACGTGCGCTTTCCTCACGAGATGCAGCAGTAGTGTCACGCTTCCTGTCACGTGGATCAAGGCATCTGTGGCTTTCCCTCGAGGCTTTCCCTGGATGCTTTCCCACGAGGCTTTCCCACAGGGCCGTGCCACGTGCCACCTTGGTGTGAGTCGATCCTCGGCGTGAAAGAGGAGCCGGTGAAGGGAAAAGAGGTTCCTCTGGAATGGACTGAGATATCTGGGGGACTCTTGGAATGGTGGCACGACCCTGGAGTTCCTCTCGCCGTTCCTGTTGAGAGGGCCTCCTCTTGAGGTGCGACGGGAACGCCGGGAACTCTTTCCCGACGAAGCACGGAAAGGATCCCTCATCTCGAGCTACGAGGCGGAAACGGGGCTCCTTGGATGTGGGCGGGACACTCGTGTTTCCTCTCGAGTGGAGACGGGTATGTCGGGGAACTTCTTGATTTGCACCAAGGGTGTGAAGGACCCTTTCGAAGTTCCAGAGGTGAGGAGTGATCAGCCTCCAGATGGCTCAGCAGAAGTGGGCTTCATCTCGCCTGGAGGGGAGAACCTCCTGGATTTTCTCGAGTTGAGGCAGGTCTTCTAGAGTTAAGACGGGGACCTAAGGGACCCGCTCTGGTGGCCTCAGGAAAGGCCAGTCCCCATGCGAGTTGCTAGGGGCCCTCCTGGGATTCCTCTCCCGTCCATGCCGGGGCCTAAGACCTTGTGTGGAGTCGGGGCCGGACCCTGAGGATTCCTCTCCAGTGTTGCCATGGATCTTGGGGTGCTTCTGAGTCTCCTGAGGGGAGTCAGGCCACGTCTCGAGTGGGGGCGTGCACGTGCGATTTCCTCCCGAGCTGCAGCAATAGTGTCACGCTTCCTGTCACGTGGATCAAGGGATCTGTGACTTTCCCTCGAGGCTTTCCCTCGAGGCTTTCCCACAGGTCTGTGCCACGTTCCACCTTGGTGTGAGTCGATCCTCGGCGGGAAAGACGAGTCGGTGAAGGGAAAAGAGGTTCCTCTGGAATGGACTGAGACATCTGGGGGACTCTTGGAATGGTGGCACGACCCTGGAGTTCCTCTCGCCGTTCCTGTTGAGAGGGCCTCCTCTTGAGATGCGACGGGAACGCCGGGAACTCTTTAAAGACGAAGCAGGAAAGGATGCCTCATCCCGAGCTACGAGGCGAAAACGGGGCTCCTTGGATGTGGGCGGGACACTCGTGTATCCTCTCGAGTGGAGACGGGTATGTCGGGGAACTTCCTGATTTGCACCAAGGATGTGAAGGACCCTTTCGAAGTTCCTGAGGTGAGGTGTGATCAGCCTCGAGACGCCTCAGCGTAAATGGGCCTCATCTCGCCTGCAGGGGAGAACCTCCTGGATTTTCTCGGGTTGCGGCAAGTCTTCTCTAGTTACGACGGGGACCTCAGGGACCCGCTCTGGTGGCATCAGGAAAGGCCAGTCCCCATGCGAGTTGCTAGGGGCCCTCCTGGGATTCCTCTCCCGTCAATGCCGGGGCCTAAGACCTTGTGTGGAGTCGGGGCCGGACCCGGAGGATTCCTCTCCAGTGTTGCCATGCATCTTGGGGTGCTTCTGAGTCTCCCCAGGGGAGTCAGGCCTCATCTCGTGTGGGGGTATGCACGTGCGCTTTCCTCCCGAGCTGCAGCAGTAGTGTCACGCTTCTTGTCACGTGGATCAAGGGATCTGTGGCTTTCCCTCGAGGCTTTCCCACCAGGTTTTCCCACAGGGCCGTGCCACGTGCCACCTTGGTGTGAGTGGATCCTCCGCGTGAAAGACGAGCCGGTGAAGGGAAAAGAGGTTCCTCTGGAATGGACTGAGACATCTGGGGGATTCTTGGAATGGTGGCACGACCCTGGATTTCCGCTCGCCGTTCCTGTTGAGAGGGCCTCCTCTTGAGATGCGACAGGAACGCTGGGAAGTCTTTCCCGACGAAGCAGGGAAAGGATCCCTCAACTCGAGCTACGAGGCGGAAACGGGGCTCCTCTGGATGTGGGCGGGACCCTCGTGTTTCCTCTCGAGTGGAGACGGGTATGTCGGGGAACTTCTTGATTTGCACCAAGGGTGTGAAGGACCCTTTCGAAGTTCCAGAGGTGAGGTGTGATCAGCTTCGAGACGCCTCAGCGGAAATGGGCCTCATCTCGCCTGGAGGGGAGAACCTCCTGGATTTTCTCGAGTTGCGGCAGGTCTTCTCGAGTTACGACGGGGACCTCAGGGACCCGCTCTGGTGGCCTCAGGAAAGACCAGTCCCCATGCGAGTTGCTATGGGCCCTCTCGGGGTTCCTCTCCCGTCCATGCCGCGGCCTAAGACGTTGTGTGGAGTCGGGGCCGGACCCTCAGGATTCCTCTCCAGTGTTGCCATGGATCTTGGGGTGCTTCTGAGTCTCCCCAGGGGAGTCAGGCCTCGTCTCGAGTGGGGGCATGCATGTGCGCTTTCCTCCCGAGCGGCAGCAGTAGTGTCACGCTTCCTGTCACGTGGATCAAGGGATCTGTGGCTTTCCCTCGAGGCTTTCCCTCCAGGCTTTCCCTCGAGGCTTTCCCACCTGGTTTTCCCACAGGGCTGTGCCACGTTCCACCTTGGTGTGAGTCGATCCTCGGCGTGAAAGACGAGCCGGTGAAGGGAAAAGAGGTTCCTCTGGAATGGACTGAGACATCTGGGGACTCTTGGAATGGTGGCACGACCCTGGAGTTCCTCTCGCCGTTCCTGTTGAGAGGGCCTCCTCTTGAGATGCGACTGGAACACCGGGAACTCTTTCCGGACGAAGCAGGGAAAGGATCCCTCATCTCGAGCTACGAGGCTGAAATGGGGCACCTCTGGATGTGGGCGGGACCCTCGTGTTTCCTCTCGAGTGGAGACGGGTATGGCGGGGAACTTCTTGATTTGCACCAAGGGTGTGAAGGACCCTTTCGAAGTTCCAGAAGTGAGGTGTGATCAGCCTCGTGACGCCTCAGCGGTAATGGGCCTCATCTCGCCTGGAGGGGAGAACCTCCTGGATTTTCTCGAGTTGAGGCAGGTCTTCTCGAGTTACGACGGGGACCTCAGGGACCCGCTCTGGTGGCCTCAGGAAAGGCCAGTCCCCATGCGAGTTGCTAGGGTCCCTCTCGGGATTCCTCTCCCGTCCATGCCGGGGCCTAAGACCTTGTGTGGAGTCGGGGCCGGAACCTGAGGATTCCTCTCCAGTGTTCCCATGGATCTTGGGGTGCTTCTGAGTCTCCCCAAGAGAGTAAAGCCTCGTCTCGAGTGGGGGCATGCACGCGCGCTTTCCTCCCGAGCTGCAGCAGTAGTGTCACGCTTCCTGTCACGTGGATCAAGGGATCTGTGGCTTTCCCTCGAGGCTTTCCCTCGAGGCTTTCCCACGAGGTTTTCCCACAGGACTGTGCCACGTGCCACCTTGGTGTGAGTCGATCCTCGGCCTGAAAGACGAGCCGGTGAAGGGAAAAGAGGTTCCTCTGGAATGGACTGAGACATCTGGGGGACTCTTGGAATGGTGGCATGACCCTGGAGTTCCTCTCGCCGCTCCTGTTGAGAGGGCCTCCTCTTGAGATGCGACGGGAACCCCGGGAACTCTTTCCCGACGAAGCACGGAAAGGATCCCTCATCTCGAGCTACGAGGCGGAAACGGGGCTCCTCTGGATGTGGGCGGGACACTCGTGTTTCCTCTCGAGTGGAGATGGGTATGTCGGGGAACTTCTTGATTTGCACCAAGGGTGTGAAGGACCGTTTCGAAGGTCCAGAGGTGAGGTGTGATCAGCCTGGAGACGCCTCAGCTGAAATGGGCCTCATCTCGTCTGGAGGGGAGAACCTCCTGGATTTTCTCGAGTTGAGGAGGTCTTCTCGAGTTACGACGGGGACCTCAGGGACCCACTCTGGTGGCCTCAGGAAAGGCCAGTCCCCATGCGAGTTGCTAGGGGCCCTCTCGGGATTCCTCTCCCGTCGATGCGGGGGCCTAAGACCTTGTGTGGAGTCGGGGCCGGAACCTGAGGATTCCTCTCCAGTGTTTCCATGGATCTTGGGGTGCTTCTGAGTCTCCCCAGGGGAGTCAGGCCTCGTCTCCTGTGGGGGTATGCACGTGTGCATTCCTCCCTAGCTTCAGCAGTAGTGTCACGCTTCCTGTCACGTGGATCAAGGCATCTGTGGCTTTCCCTCGAGGCTTTCCCTGGATGCTTTCACACGAGGCTTTCCCACAGGGCTGTGCCACGTGCCACCTTGGTGTGAGTCGATCCTCGGCCTGAAAGAGGAGCCGGTGAAGGGAAAAGATGTTCCTCTGGAATGGACTGAGATATCTGGGGGACTCTTGGAATGGTGGCACGACCCTGGAGTTCCTCTCGCCGTTCCTGTTGAGAGGGCCTCCTCTTGAGGTGCGACGGGAACGCCGGGAACTCTTTCCCGACGAAGCACGGAAAGGATCCCTCATCTCGAGCTACGAGGCGGAAACGGGGCTCCTTGGATGTGGGCGGGACACTCGTGTTTCTCTCGAGTGGAGACGGGTATGTCGGGGAACTTCTTGATTTGCACCAAGGGTGTGAAGGACCCTTTCGAAGTTCCAGAGGTGAGGAGTGATCAGCCTCGAGATGGCTCAGCGGAAGTGGGCTTCATCTCGCCTGGAGGGGAGAACCTCCTGGATTTTCTCGAGTTGAGGCAGGTCTTCTAGAGTTAAGAATGGGACCTAAGGGACCCGCTCTGTTGGCCTCAGGAAAGGCCAGTCCCCATGCGAGTTGCTAGGGGCCCTCCTGGGATTCCTCTCCCGTCCATGCCGGGGCCTAAGACCTTGTGTGGAGTCGGGCCCGGACCCTGAGGATTCCTCTCCAGTGTTGCCATGGATCTTGGGGTGCTTCTGAGTCTCCTGAGGGGAGTCAGGCCTCGTCTCGAGTGGGGGCGTGCACGTGCGCTTTCCTCCCGAGCTGCAGCAATAGTGTCACGCTTCCTGTCACGTGGATCAAGGGATCTGTGACTTTCCCTCGAGGCTTTCCCTCGAGGCTTTCCCACAGGGCTGTGCCACGTTCCACCTTGGTGTGAGTCGATCCTCGGCGGGAAAGACGAGTCGGTGAAGGGAAAAGAGGTTCCTCTGGAATGGACTGAGACATCTGGGGGACTCTTGGAATGGTGGCACGACCCTGGAGTTCCTCTCGCCGTTCCTGTAGAGGGCCTCCTCTTGAGATGCGACGGGAACGCCGGGAACTCTTTAAAGACGAAGCAGTTAAAGGATGCCTCATCCCGAGCTACGAGGCGAAAACGGGGCTCCTTGGATGTGGGCGGGACACTCGTGTATCCTCTCGAGTGGAGACGGGTATGTCGGAGAACTTCCTGATTTGCACCAAGGATGTGAAGGACCCTTTCGAAGTTCCTGAGGTGAGGTGTGATCAGCCTCGAGACGCCTCAGCGGAAATGGGCCTCATCTCGCCTGGAGGGGAGAACCTCCTGGATTTTCTCGGGTTGCGGCAAGTCTTCTCTAGTTACGACGGGGACCTCAGGGACCCGCTCTGGTGGCATCAGGAAAGGCCAGTCCCCAAGCGAGTTGTTAGGGGCCCTCCTGGGATTCCTCTCCCGTCAATGCCGGGGCCTAAGACCTTGTGTGGAGTCGGGGCCGGACCCGGAGGATTCCTCTCCAGTGTTGCCATGCATCTTGGGGTGCTTCTGAGTCTCCCCAGGGGAGTCAGGCCTCGTCTCGTGTGGGGGTATGCACGTGCGCTTTCCTCCCGAGCTGCAGCAGTAGTGTCACGCTTCTTGTCACGTGGATCAAGGGATCTGTGGCTTTCCCTCGAGGCTTTCCCACCAGGTTTTCCCACAGGGCCGTGCCACGTGCCACCTTGGTGTGAGTGGATCCTCCGCGTGAAAGACGAGCCGGTGAAGGGAAAAGAGGTTCCTCTGGAATGGACTGAGACATCTGGGGCATTCTTGGAATGGTGGCACGACCCTGGAGTTCCCCTCGCCGTTCCTGTTGAGAGGGCCTCCTCTTGAGATGCGACAGGAACGCCGGGAACTCTTTCCCGACGAAGCACGGAAAGGATGCCTCATCTGGAGCTACGAGGCGGAAACGGGGCTCCTCTGGATGTGGGCGGGACCCTCGTGTTTCCTTTCGAGTGGAGACGGGTATGTCGGGCAACTTCTTGATTTGCACCAAGGGTGTGAAGGACCCTTTCGAAGTTCCAGATGTGAGGTGTGATCAGCCTCGAGACGCCTCAGCGGAAATGGGCCTCATCTCGCCTGGAGGGGAGAACCTCCTGGATATTCTCGACTTGCGGCAGGTCTTCTCGAGTTACGACGGGGGCCTCAGGGACCCGCTCTGGTGGCCTCAGCAAAGGCCAGTTCCCATGCGAGTTGCTAGGGGCCCTCTCGGGATTCCTCTCCCGTCCATGCCGGGCCCTAACCTTGTGTGGAGTCGGGGACGGACCCTGAGGATTCCTCCCCAGTGTTGCCATGGATCTTGGTGTGCTTCTGAGTCTCCCCAGGGTAGTCAGGCCTCGTCTTGAGTGGGGGCATGCACGTGCGCTTTCCTCCTGAGCTGCAGGTGTAGTGTCAAGCGTCGTGTCACGTGGATCAAGGGATCTGCGGCTTTCACTCGAGGCTTTCCCACGAGGCTTTCCCACAGGGCTGTGCCACGTGCCACCTTGGTGTGAGTCGATCCTCGGCCTGAAAGACGAGCCGTGAAGGGAAAAGAGGTTCCTCTGGAATGGACTGAGACATCTGGGGGACTCTTGGAATTGTGGCACGACCCTGGAGTTCCTCTCGCTGTTCCTGTTGAGAGGGCCTCCTCTTTGGATGGGACGGGAACGCCGGGAACTCTTTCCCGACGAAGCATGGAAAGGATCCCTCATCTCGAGCTACGAGGCGGAAACGGGGCTCCTCTGGATGTGGGCGGGACCCTCGTGTTTCCTCTCGAGTGGAGACAAGTATGTCGGGGAACTTCTTGAGTTGCACCAAGGGTGTGAAGGACCCTTTGGACGTTCCAAAGGTGAGGTGTGATTAGCCCCGAAAGCCTCTGCGGAAATGGGCCTCATCTCGACTGCAGGGGAGAACCTCCTGGATTTTCTCGAGTTGCGGCAGGTCTTCTCGAGTTACGACGGGGACCTCAGGAACTGCTCTGGTGGCCTCAGGAAGGGCCAGTCCCCATGCGAGTTGCTAGGGGCCATCTCGGGATTCCTCTCCCGTCGATGCCGGGGCCTAAGACCTTGTGTGGAGTCGGGGCCGGTATCTGAGGATTCCTCTCCAGTGTTGACATGGATTTTAGGGTGCCTCTGAGTCTCCCCAGGGGAGTCAGACCTCCTCTCTAGTGGGGACATGCACGTGCGCTTCCCTCCCGAGCTGCAGCCATAGGGTCACGCTTCCTGTCACGTGGATCAAGGGATCTGTGGCTTTCCCTCGAGGCTTTCCCTCGAGGCTTTCCCACGAGGCTTTCCCACAGGGCTGTGCCAAGTGCCACCTTGGTGTGAGTCGATCCTCGGCGTGAACGACGAGCCGGTGAAGGGAAAAGAGGTTCCTCTGGAATGGACTGAGACATCTGGGGGACTCTTGGAATGGTGGCACGACCCTGGAGTTCCTCTCGCCGTTCCTGTTGAGAGGGCCTCCTCTTGAGGTGCGACGGGAACGCCGGGAATTCTTTCCCGAAGAAGCAGGGAAAGTATCCCTCACCTCGAACTATGAGGCGGAAACGGGGCTCCTCTGGATGTGGGCGGGACCCTCGTGTTTCCTCTCGAGTGGAGACGGGTATGTCGGGGAACTTCTTGAGTTGTACCAAGGGTGTGAAGGACCCTTTCAAAGTTCCAGAGGTGAGGTGTGATTAGCCCCGAGAAGCCTGTGCGGAAATGGGCCTCCTCTCGCCTGCAGGGGAGAACCTCCTGGATTTTCTCGAGTTGCGGCAGGTGTTCTCGAGTTACGACGGGGACCTCAGGGACCCGCTCTGGTGGCCTCAGAAAGGGCCAGTGCCCATGCGAGTTGCTAGGGGCCATCTCGTGTTTCCTCTCCCATAGATGCCGGGGCCTAAGACCTTGTGTGCAGTCGGGGCCTGAACCTGAGGATTCCTCTCAAGTGTTGACATGGATCTTGGGGCTCCTCTGAGTCTCCCCAGGGGAGTCAGGCCTCGTCTCGAGTGGGGGCATGCGCGTGCGCTTCCCTCCCGAGCTGCAGCAGTAGGGTCACGCTTCCTGTCACATGGATCAAGGGATCTGTGGCTTTCCCTCGAGGCTTTCCCTCGAGGCTTTCCCACAGGTCTGTGCCACGTGCCACCTTGGTGTGAGTCGATCCTCGGCCTGAAAGACGAGCCGGTGAATGGAAAAGAGGTTCCTCTGGAATGGACTGAGACATCTGGGGGACTCTTGGAATGGTGGCACGACCCTGGAGTTCCTCTCGCCGTTCCTCTTGAGAGGGCCTCCTCTTGAGATGCGACGGGAACGGCGGGAATTCTTTCCCGACGAAGCAGGGAAAGGATCCCTCACCTCGAGCTACGAGGCGGAAACGGGGCTCCTCTGGAAGTGGGCGGGACCCTCGTGTTTCCTCTCGAGTGGAGACGGGTATGTCGGGGAACTTCTTGAGTTGCACCAAGGGTGTGATGGACCCTTTGGATGTTCCAGAGGTGAGGTGTGGTTAGCCCCGAGAAGCCTCTGCGGAAATGGGCCTCATCTCGCCTACAGGGGAGAACCTCCTGGATATTCTCGAGTTGCGGCAGGTCTTCTCGAGTTACGACGGGGACCTCAGGGACCCGCTCTGGTGGCCTCAGGAAGGGCCAGTCCCCATGCGAGTTGCTAGGGGCCATCTCGGGATTCCTCTCCCGTCGATGCCGGGGCCTAACACCTTGTGTGGAGTCGGGGCCGGAACCTGAGCATTGCTCTCCAGTGTTGACATGGATCTTGGGGTGCCTCTGAGTCTCCCCAGGGGAGTCAGGCCTCGTCTCGAGTGGGGGCATGCACGTGCGCTTCCCTCCCGAGCTGCAGCAGTAGGGTCACTCTTACTGTCACATGGATCAAGGGATCTGTGGCTTTACGTCGAGGCTTTCCCTCGAGGCTTTCCCTCGAGGCTTTCCCACCAGGTTTTCGTACAGGGCCGTGCCAAGTGCCACCTTGGTGTGAGTCGATCCTCGGCGTGAATGACGAGCCGGTGAAGGGAAAAGTGGTTCCTCTGGAATGGACTGAGACATCTGGGTGATTCTTGGAATGGTGGCACGACCCTGGAGTTCCCCTCGCCGTTCCTGTTGAGAGGGCCTCCTCTTGAGATGCGACGGGAACGCCGGGAACTCATTCCCGACGAAGCAGGGAAAGGATCCCACATCTCGAGCTACGAGGCGAAAACGGGGCTCCTCTGGATGTGGGCGGGACCCTCGTGTTTCCTCTCGAGTGGAGACGGGTATGTCGGGGAACTTCTTGATTTGCACCAAGGGTGTGAAGGACCGTTTCGAAGTTCCAGAGGTGAGGTGTGATCAGCCTCGAGACGCCTCAGCGGTAATTGGTCTCATCTCGCCTGGAGGGGAAAACTTCCTTGATTTTCTCGAGTTGCGGCAGGTCTTCTCGAGTTACGACGGGGACCTCAGGGACCCGCTCTGGTGGCATCAGGAAAGGCCAGTCCCCATGCGAGTTGCTAGGGGCCCTCTCGGGATTCCTCTCCCGTCCATGCCGGGGCCTAAGACCTTGTGTGGAGTCGGGGCCGGAACCTGAGGATTCCTCTCCAGTGTTGCCATGGATCTTGGGGTGCTTCTGAGTCTCCCCAGGGCAGTCAGGCCTCGTCTCGAGTGGGGGCATGAACGTGTGCTTTCCTCCCGAGCTGCAGCAGTAGTGTCACGCTTCCTGTCACGTGGATCAAGGGATCTGTGGCTTTCCCTAGAGGCTTTCCCTCGAGGCTTTCCCAAGAAGTTTTCCCACAGGGCTGTGCCACGTGCCACCTTGCTGTGAGTCGATCCTCGGCGGGAAAACGAGCCGGTGAAGGAAAAGAGGTTCCTCTGGAATGGACTGAGGCATCTGGGGGACTCTTGGAATGGTGGCACGACCCTGGAGTTCCTCTCGCCGTTCCTGTTAAGAGGTCCTCCTCTTGGATGCGACGGGAACGCCGGGAACTCTTTCCCGACGAAGCAGGGAAATGATGCCTCATCTCGAGGTACGAGGCGGAATCGGGGCTCCTCTGGATGTGGGCGGGAGCCTCGTGTTTCCTCTCGAGTGGAGACGGGTATGTCGGGGAACTTCTTGATTTGCACCAAGCGTGTGAAGGACCCTTTCGAAGTTCCAGAGGTGAGGTGTGATCAGCCTCGAGACGCCTCAGCGGAAATGGGCCTCATCTCGCCTGGAGGGGAGAACCTCCTGGATTTTCTCGAGTTGCGGCAGGTCTTCTCGAGTTACGATGGGGACCTCAGGGACCCGCTCTGGTGGCCTCAGGAAAGGCCAGTCCCCATGCGAGTTGCTAGGGTCCTTCTTGGGATTCCTCTCCCGTCCATGCCGGGGCCTAAGACCTTGTGTGGAGTCGGGGCTGGAACCTGAGGATTCCTCTCCAGTGTTGCCATGGATCTTGGGGTGCTTCTGAGTCTCCCCAGGGGAGTCAGGCCTCGTCTCGAGTGGGGGCATGCACGTGTGCTTTCCTCCCAAGCTGCAGCAGTAGTGTCACACTACCTGTCACGTGGATCAAGGGATCTGTGGCTTTCCATTGAGGCTTTCCCTCGAGGCTTTCCCACGAGGCTTTCACACAGGGCCGTGCCACGTGTCACCTTGGTGTGAGTCGATCCTCGGCGTGAAAGACGAGCCGGTGAAGGGAAAAGAGGTTCCTCTGGAATGGACTGAGACATCTGGGGGACTCTTGGAATGGTGGCACGACCCTGGATTTCCGCTCGCCGTTCCTGTTGAGAGGGCCTCCTCTTGAGATGCGACAGGAACGCCGGGAAGTCTTTCCCGACGAAGCAGGGAAAGGATCCCTCATCTCGAGCTACGAGGCAGAAACGGGGCTCCTCTGAATGTGGGCGGGACCCTCGTGTTTCCTCTCGAGTGGAGACGGGTATGTCGGGGTACTTCTTGATTTGCACCAAGGGTGTGAAGGACCCTTTCGAAGTTCCAGAGGTGAGGAGTGATCAGCCTTGAGACGCCTCAGCGAAAATGGGCCTCATCACGCCTGGAGGGGAGAACCTCCTGGATTTTCTCGAGTTGCGGCAGGTCTTCTCGAGTTACGACGGGGACCTCAGGGACCCGCTCTGGTGGCCTCAGGAGAGGCCAGTCCCCATGCGAGTTGCTATGGGCCCTCTCGGGATTCCTCTCCCGTCGATGCGGGGGCCTAAGACCTTGTGTGGAGTCGGCGCCGGAAACTGAGGATTCCTCTCCAGTGTTGCCATGGATCTTGGGGTGCTTCTGAGTCTCCCCAGGGGAGTCAGGCCTCGTCTCGAGTGGGGGCATGCACGTGCGCTTTCCTCCCGAGCTGCAGCAGTAGTGTCACGCTTCCTGTCACGTGGATCAAGGGATCTGTGGCTTTCCCTCGAGGCTGTCCCTCGAGGCTTTCCCACGAGGCTTTCCCACAGGGCTGTGCCACGTGCCACCTTGGTGTGAGTCGATCCTCGGCGTGAAAGACGAGCCGGTGAAGGGAAAAGAGTTTCCTCTGCAATGGACTGAGACATCTGGGGGACTCTTGGAATGGTGGCACGACCCTGGAGTTCCTCTCGCCGTTCCTGTTGAGAGGGCCTCCTCTTGAGATGCGACGGGAAGGCCGGGAACTCTTTCCCGACGAAGCAGGGAAAGGATCCCTCATCTCGAGCTACGAGGCGGAAACGGGGCTCCTCTGGATGTGGGCGGGACCCTCGTGATTCCTCTCGAGTGGAGACGGCTAGGTCGGGGAACTTCTTGATTTGCACCAAGGGTGTGAAGGACCCTTTCGAAGTTCCAGAGGTGAGGTGTGATCAGCCTCGAGACGCCTCAGCGGAAATGAGCCTCATCTCGCCTGGAGGGGAGAACCTCCTGGATTTTCTCGAGTTGCGGCAGGTCTTCTCGAGTTACGACGGGGACCTCAGGGACCCGCTCTGGTGGCCTCAGGAAAGGCCAGTCCCCATGCGAGTTGCTAGGGGACCTCTCGGGATTCCTCTCCCGTCCATGCCGGGGCCTCAGTCCTTGTGTGGAGTCGGGGCCGGAACCTGAGGATTCCTCTCCAGTGTTGCCATGGATCTTGGGGTGCTTCTGAGTCTCCCCAGGGGAGTCAGGCCTCGTCTCGAGTGGGGGCATGCACGTGCCCTTTCCTCCCGAGCTGCAGCAGTAGTGTCACGCTTCCTGTCCCGTGGATCAAGGGATCTGTGGCTTTACGTCGAGGCTTTCCCTCGAGGCTTTCCCACCATGTATTCGTACAGGGCTGTGCCACGTGCCACCTTGGTGTGAGTCGATCCTCGGCGTGAAAGACGTGCCGGTGAAGGGAAAAGAGGTTCCTCTGGAATGGACTGAGACATCAGGGGGACTCTTGGAATGGTGGCACGACCCTGGAGTTCCTCTCGCCGTTCCTGTTGAGAGGGCCTCCTCTTGAGATGCGACGGGAACGCCGGGAACTCTTTAAAGACGAAGAAGGGAAAGGATGCCTCATCCCGAGCTACGAGGCGAAAACGGGACTCCTTGGATGTGGGCGGGACACTCGTGTTTCCTCTCGAGTGGAGACGGGTATGTCGGGGAACTTCTTGATTTGCACCAAGGGTGTGAAGGACCCTTTCGAAGTTCCAGAGGTGAGGTGTGATCAGCCTCGAGACGCCTCAGCGTAAATGGGACTCATCTCGCCAGGAGGGGAGAACCTCCTGGATTTTCTCGGGTTGCGGCAAGTCTTCTCGAGCTACGACGGGGACCTCAGGGACCCGCTCTGGTGGCATCAGGAAAGGCCAGTCCCCATGCGAGTTGCTAGGGTCCCTCTCGGGATTCCTCTCCCGTCCATGCCGGGGCCTAAGACCTTGTGTGGAGTCGGGGCCGGAACCTGAGCATTCCTCTCCAGTCTTGCCATGCATCTTGGGGTGCTTTTGACTCTCCCCAGGGGATTCAGGCCTCGTCTCCAGTGGGGACATGCACGTGCGCTTTCCTCCCGTGCTGCAGCAGTAGTGTCACGCTTCCTGTCACGTGGATCAAGGGATCTGTGGCTTTCCCTCGAGACTTTCCCTCGAGGCTTTCCCTCGAGGCTTTCCCTCGAGGCTTTCCCACCAGGTTTTCCCACAGTTCCGTGCCACGTGCCACCTTGGTGTGAGTCGATCCTCGGCGTGAAAGACGAGCCGGTGAAGGGAAAAGAGGTTCCTCTGGAATGGACTGAGACATCTGGGGGATTCTTGGAATGGTGGCACGACCCTGGAGTTCCCCTCGCCGTTCCTGTTGAGAGGGCCTCCTCTTGAGATGCGACGGGAACGCCGGGAACTCTTTCCCGACGAAGCAGGGAAAGGATCCCACATCTCGAGCTACGAGGCTGAAACGGGTCTCCTCTGGATGTGGGCGGGACCCTCGTGTTTCCTCTCGAGTGGAGACGGGTATGTCGGGGAACTTCTTGATTTGCACCAAGGGTGTGAAGGACCCTTTCGAAGTTCCAGAGGTGAGGTGTGATCAGCCTTGAGACGCCTCAGCGGTAATGGGCCTCATCTCGCCTGGAGGGGAAAACTTCCTGGATTTTCTCGAGTTGCGGCAGGTCTTCTCGAGTTACGACGGGGACCTCAGGGACCCGCTCTGGTGTCCTCAGCAAAGGCCAGTCCCCATGCGAGTTGCTAGGGGCCCTCTCGGGATTCCTCTCCCGTCCATGCCGGGGCCTAAGGCCTTGTGTGGAGTCGGGGCCGGAACCTGAGCATTCCTCTCCAGTGTTGCCATGGATCTTGGGGTGCTTCTGAGTCTACCCAGGGGAGTCAGGCCTCGTCTCGAGTGGGGGCATGCATGTGCGCTTTCCTCCCGAGCTGCAGCAGTAGTGTCACGCTACCTGTCACGTGGTTCAAGGGATCTGTGGCTTTCCCTC
Source organism: Budorcas taxicolor (assembly GCF_023091745.1). NCBI lineage: Eukaryota > Metazoa > Chordata > Mammalia > Artiodactyla > Bovidae > Budorcas > Budorcas taxicolor. Next base: position 68,683 of record NW_026292551.1, read on the forward strand.
GAGGCTTTCCCTCGAGGCTTTCCACGATGCTTTCACACAGGGCCGTGCCACGTGTCACCTTGGTGTGAGTCGATCCTCGGCGTGAAAGACGAGCCGGTGAAGGGAAAAGAGGTTCCTCTGGAATGGACTGAGACATCTGGGGGACTCTTGGAATGGTGGCACGACCCTGGATTTCCGCTCGCCGTTCCTGTTGAGAGGGCCTCCTCTTGAGATGCGACAGGAACGCCGGGAAGTCTTTCCCGACGAAGCAGGGAAAGGATCCCTCATCTCGAGCTACGAGGCAGAAACGGGGCTCCTCTGAATGTGGGCGGGACCCTCGTGTTTCCTCTCGAGTGGAGACGGGTATGTCGGGGTACTTCTTGATTTGCACCAAGGGTGTGAAGGACCCTTTCGAAGTTCCAGAGGTGAGGAGTGATCAGCCTTGAGACGCCTCAGCGAAAATGGGCCTCATCACGCCTGGAGGGGAGAACCTCCTGGATTTTCTCGAGTTGCGGCAGGTCTTCTCGAGTTACGACGGGGACCTCAGGGACCCGCTCTGGTGGCCTCAGGAGAGGCCAGTCCCCATGCGAGTTGCTATGGGCCCTCTCGGGATTCCTCTCCCGTCGATGCGGGGGCCTAAGACCTTGTGTGGAGTCGGCGCCGGAAACTGAGGATTCCTCTCCAGTGTTGCCATGGATCTTGGGGTGCTTCTGAGTCTCCCCAGGGGAGTCAGGCCTCGTCTCGAGTGGGGACATGCACGTGCGCTTTCCTCCCGAGCTGCAGCAGTAGTGTCACGCTTCCTGTCACGTGGATCAAGGGATCTGTGGCTTTCCCTCGAGGCTTTCCCTCGAGGCTTTCCCAAGAGGTTTTCCCACAGGGCTGTGCCACGTGCCACCTTGCTGTGAGTCGATCCTCGGCGGGAAAGACGAGCCGGTGAAGGGAAAAGAGGTTCCTCTGGAATGGACTGAGACATCTGGGGGACTCTTGGAATGGTGGCACGACCCTGGAGTTCCTCTCGCCGTTCCTGTTGAGAGGTCCTCCTCTTGAGATGCGACGGGAACGCCGGGAACTCTTTCCTGACGAAGCAGGAAAATGATGCCTCATCTCGAGGTACGAGGCGGAAACGGGGCTCCTCTGGATGTGGGCGGGACCCTCGTGTTTCCTCTCGAGTGGAGACGGGTATGTCGGGGAACTTCTTGATTTGCACCAAGCGTGTGAAGGACCCTTTCGAAGTTCCAGAGGTGAGGTGTGATCAGCCTCAAGACGCCTCAGCGGAAATGGGCCTCATCTCGCCTGGAGGGGAGAACCTCCTGGATTTTCTCGAGTTGCGGCAGGTCTTCTCGAGTTACGACGGGGACCTCAGGGACCCGCTCTGGTGGCCTCAGGAAAGGCCAGTCCCCATGCGAGTTGCTAGGGTCCCTCTCGGGATTCCTCTCCCGTCCATGCCGGGGCATAAGACCTTGTGTGGAGTCGGGGCCTGAACCTGAGCATTCTTCTCCAGGGTTGCCATGCATCTTGGGGTGCTTTTGAGTCTTCCCAGGGGATTCAGGCCTCGTCTCCAGTGGGGACATGCACGTGCGCTTTCCTCCCGTGCTGCAGCAGTAGTGTCACGCTTCCTGTCACGTGGATCAAGGGATCTGTGGCTTTCCCTCGAGGCTTTCCCTCGAGGCTTTCCCTCGAGGCTTTCCCTCGAGGCTTTCCCACCAGGTTTTCCCACAGGGCCGTGCCACGTGCCACCTTGGTGTGAGTCGATCCTCGGCGTGAAAGACGAGCCGGTGAAGGGAAAAGAGGTTCCTCTGGAATGGACTGAGACATCTGGGGGATTCTTGGAATGGTGGCACGACACTGGAGTTCCTCTCGCCGTTCCTGTTGAGAGGGCCTCCTCTTGAGATGCGACGGGAACGCCGGGAACTCTTTCCCGACGAAGCAGGGAAAGGATCCCACATCTCGAGCTACGAGGCGAAAACGGGGCTCCTCTGGATGTGGGCGGGACCCTCGTGTTTCCTCTCGAGTGGAGACGGGTATGTCGGGGAACTTCTTGATTTGCACCAAGGGTGTGAAGGACCGTTTCGAAGTTTCAGAGGTGAGGTGTGATCAGCCTCGAGACGCCTAAGCGGTAATTGGCCTCATCTCGCCTGGAGGGGAAAACTTCCTGGATTTTCTCGAGTTGCGGCAGGTCTTGTCGAGTTACGACGGGGACCTCAGGGACCCGCTCTGGTGGCCTCAGGAAAGGCCAGTCCCCATGCGAGTTGCTAGGGTCCTTTTTGGGATTCCTCTCCCGTCCATGCCGGGGCCTAAGACCTTGTGTGGAGTCGGGGCCGGAACCTGAGGATTCCTCTCCAGTGTTGCCATGGATCTTGGGGTGCTTCTGAGTCTCCCCAGGGGAGTCAGGCCTCGTCTCGAGTGGGGGCACGCACGTGCCCTTTCCTCCCGAGCTGCAGCAGTAGTGTCACGCTTCCTGTCCCGTGGATCAAGGGATCTGTGGCTTTACGTCGAGGCTTTCCCTCGAGGCTTTCCCACCATGTATTCGTACAGGGCTGTGCCACGTGCCACCTTGGTGTGAGTCGATCCTCGGCGTGAAAGACGTGCCGGTGAAGGGAAAAGAGGTTCCTCTGGAATGGACTGAGACATCAGGGGGACTCTTGGAATGGTGGCACGACCCTGGAGTTCCTCTCGCCGTTCCTGTTGAGAGGGCCTCCTCTTGAGATGCGACGGGAACGCCGGGAACTCTTTAAAGACGAAGAAGGGAAAGGATGCCTCATCCCGAGCTACGAGGCGAAAACGGGACTCCTTGGATGTGGGCGGGACACTCGTGTTTCCTCTCGAGTGGAGACGGGTATGTCGGGGAACTTCTTGATTTGCACCAAGGGTGTGAAGGACCCTTTCGAAGTTCCAGAGGTGAGGTGTGATCAGCCTCGAGACGCCTCAGCGTAAATGGGCCTCATCTCGCCAGGAGGGGAGAACCTCCTGGATTTTCTCGGGTTGCGGCAAGTCTTCTCGAGCTACGACGGGGACCTCAGGGACCCGCTCTGGTGGCATCAGGAAAGGCCAGTCCCCATGCGAGTTGCTAGGGTCCCTCTCGGGATTCCTCTCCCGTCCATGCCGGGGCCTAAGACCTTGTGTGGAGTCGGGGCCGGAACCTGAGCATTCCTCTCCAGTCTTGCCATGCATCTTGGGGTGCTTTTGACTCTCCCCAGGGGATTCAGGCCTCGTCTCCAGTGGGGACATGCACGTGCGCTTTCCTCCCGTGCTGCAGCAGTAGTGTCACGCTTCCTGTCACGTGGATCAAGGGATCTGTGGCTTTCCCTCGACACTTTCCCTCGAGGCTTTCCCTCGAGGATTTCCCTCGAGGCTTTCCCACCAGGTTTTCCCACAGTTCCGTGCCACGTGCCACCTTGGTGGGAGTCGATCCTCGGCGTGAAAGACGAGCCGGTGAAGGGAAAAGAGGTTCCTCTGGAATGGACTGAGACATCTGGGGGATTCTTGGAATGGTGGCACGACCCTGGAGTTCCCCTCGCCGTTCCTGTTGAGAGGGCCTCCTCTTGAGATGCGACGGGAACGCCGGGAACTCTTTCCCGACGAAGCAGGGAAAGGATCCCACATCTCGAGCTACGAGGCTGAAACGGGTCTCCTCTGGATGTGGGCGGGACCCTCGTGTTTCCTCTCGAGTGGAGACGGGTATGTCGGGGAACTTCTTGATTTGCACCAAGGGTGTGAAGGACCCTTTCGAAGTTCCAGAGGTGAGGTGTGATCAGCCTTGAGACGCCTCAGCGGTAATGGGCCTCATCTCGCCTGGAGGGGAAAACTTCCTGGATTTTCTCGAGTTGCGGCAGGTCTTCTCGAGTTACGACGGGGACCTCAGGGACCCGCTCTGGTGTCCTCAGCAAAGGCCAGTCCCCATGCGAGTTGCTAGGGGCCCTCTCGGGATTCCTCTCCCGTCCATGCCGGGGCCTAAGGCCTTGTGTGGAGTCGGGGCCGGAACCTGAGCATTCCTCTCCAGTGTTGCCATGGATCTTGGGGTGCTTCTGAGTCTACCCAGGGGAGTCAGGCCTCGTCTCGAGTGGGGGCATGCATGTGCGCTTTCCTCCCGAGCTGCAGCAGTAGTGTCACGCTACCTGTCACGTGGTTCAAGGGATCTGTGGCTTTCCCTCGAGGCTTTCCCTCGAGGCTTTCCACGATGCTTTCACACAGGGCCGTGCCACGTGTCACCTTGGTGTGAGTCGATCCTCGGCGTGAAAGACGAGCCGGTGAAGGGAAAAGAGGTTCCTCTGGAATGGACTGAGACATCTGGGGGACTCTTGGAATGGTGGCACGACCCTGGATTTCCGCTCGCCGTTCCTGTTGAGAGGGCCTCCTCTTGAGATGCGACAGGAACGCCGGGAAGTCTTTCCCGACGAAGCAGGGAAAGGATCCCTCATCTCGAGCTACGAGGCAGAAACGGGGCTCCTCTGAATGTGGGCGGGACCCTCGTGTTTCCTCTCGAGTGGAGACGGGTATGTCGGGGTACTTCTTGATTTGCACCAAGGGTGTGAAGGACCCTTTCGAAGTTCCAGAGGTGAGGAGTGATCAGCCTTGAGACGCCTCAGCGAAAATGGGCCTCATCACGCCTGGAGGGGAGAACCTCCTGGATTTTCTCGAGTTGCGGCAGGTCTTCTCGAGTTACGACGGGGACCTCAGGGACCCGCTCTGGTGGCCTCAGGAGAGGCCAGTCCCCATGCGAGTTGCTATGGGCCCTCTCGGGATTCCTCTCCCGTCGATGCGGGGGCCTAAGACCTTGTGTGGAGTCGGCGCCGGAAACTGAGGATTCCTCTCCAGTGTTGCCATGGATCTTGGGGTGCTTCTGAGTCTCCCCAGGGGAGTCAGGCCTCGTCTCGAGTGGGGGCATGCACGTGCGCTTTCCTCCCGAGCTGCAGCAGTAGTGTCACGCTTCCTGTCACGTGGATCAAGGGATCTGTGGCTTTCCCTCGAGGCTGTCCCTCGAGGCTTTCCCACGAGGCTTTCCCACAGGGCTGTGCCACGTGCCACCTTGGTGTGAGTCGATCCTCGGCGTGAAAGACGAGCCGGTGAAGGGAAAAGAGGTTCCTCTGCAATGGACTGAGACATCTGGGGGACTCTTGGAATGGTGGCACGACCCTGGAGTTCCTCTCGCCGTTCCTGTTGAGAGGGCCTCCTCTTGAGATGCGACGGGAAGGCCGGGAACTCTTTCCCGACGAAGCAGGGAAAGGATCCCTCATCTCGAGCTACGAGGCGGAAACGGGGCTCCTCTGGATGTGGGCGGGACCCTCGTGATTCCTCTCGAGTGGAGACGGCTAGGTCGGGGAACTTCTTGATTTGCACCAAGGGTGTGAAGGACCCTTTCGGAGTTCCAGAGGTGAGGTGTGATCAGCCTCGAGACGCCTCAGCGGAAATGAGCCTCATCTCGCCTGGAGGGGAGAACCTCCTGGATTTTCTCGAGTTGCGGCAGGTCTTCTCGAGTTACGACGGGGACCTCAGGGACCCGCTCTGGTGGCCTCAGGAAAGGCCAGTCCCCATGCGAGTTGCTAGGGGACCTCTCGGGATTCCTCTCCCGTCCATGCCGGGGCCTCAGTCCTTGTGTGGAGTCGGGGCCGGAACCTGAGGATTCCTCTCCAGTGTTGCCATGGATCTTGGGGTGCTTCTGAGTCTCCCCAGGGGAGTCAGGCCTCGTCTCGAGTGGGGGCATGCACGTGCCCTTTCCTCCCGAGCTGCAGCAGTAGTGTCACGCTTCCTGTCCCGTGGATCAAGGGATCTGTGGCTTTCCCTCGAGGCTTTCCCTCGATGCTTTCCCACGAGTCTTTCCCACAGGGCCGTGCCACGTGCCACCTTGGTGTGAGTCGATCCTCGGCGTGAAAGAGGAGCCGGTGAAGGGAAAAGAGGTTCCTCTGGAATGGACTGAGATATCTCGGGGACTCTGGGAATGGTGGCATGACCCCAGAGTTCCCCTCGCCGTTCCTGTTGAGAGGGCCTCCTCTTGAGATGCGACGGGAACGCCGGAAACTCTTTCCCGATTAAGCAGGGAAAGGATCCCTCATCTCGAGGTACAAGGCAGAAACGGGGCTCCTCTGGATGTGGGCGGGACCCTCGTGTTTCCTCTCGAGTGGAGACGGGTATGTCGGGGAACTTCTTGATTTGCACCAAGGGTGTAAAAGACGCTTTCAAAGTTCCAGAGGTGAGGTGTGGTCAGCCTCGAGACGCCTAAGCGGAAATGGGCCTCATCTCGCCTGGAGGGGAGAACCTTCTGGATTTTCTCGAGTTGAGGCAGGTCTTCTCGAGTTACGACGGGGACCTCAGGGACCCGCTCTGGTGGCCTCAGGAAAGGCCAATCCCCATGCGAGATGCTAGGGGCCCTCTCGGGATTCCTCTCCCTTCCATGCCGGGGCCTAAGACCTTGTGTGGAGTCGGGGCCGAAACCTGCGGATTCCTCTCCAGTGTTGCCATGGATCTTGGGGTGCTTCTGAGTCTCCCCAGGGGAGTCAGGCCTCGTCTCGAGTGGGGGCATGCACGTGCCCTTTCCTCCCGAGCTGCAGCAGTAGTGTCACGCTTCCTGTCCCGTGGATCAAGGGATCTGTGGCTTACGTCGAGGCTTTCCCTCGAGGCTTTCCCACCATGTTTTCGCACAGGGCTGTGCCACGTGCCACCATGGTGTGAGTCGATCCTCTGCGTGAAAGACGAGCCGGTGAAGGGAAAAGAGGTTCCTCTGGAATGGACTGAGACATCAGGGGGACTCTTGGAATGGTGGCACGACCCTGGAGTTCCTCTCGCCGTTCCTGTTGAGAGGGCCTCCTCTTGAGATGCGACGGGAACGCCGGGAACTCTTTAAAGACGAAGCAGGGAAAGGATGACTCATCCCGAGCTACGAGGCGAAAACGGGGCTCCTTGGATGTGGGCGGGACCCTCGTGTTTCCTCTCGAGTGGAGACGGGTATGTCGGGGAACTTCTTGATTTGCACCAAGGGTGTGAAGGACCCTTTCGAAGTTCCAGAGGTGAGGTGTGATCAGCCTCGAGACGCCTCAGCGTAAATGGGCCTCATCTCGCCTGGAGGGGAGAACCTCCTGGATTTTCTCGGGTTGCGGCAAGTCTTCTCGAGTTACGATGGGGACCTCAGGGACCCGCTCTGGTGGCATCAGGAAAGGCCAGTCACCATGCGAGTTGCTAGGGTCCCTCTCCGGATTCCTCTCCCGTCCATGCCGGGGCCTAAGACCTTGTGTGGAGTCGGGGCCGGAACCTGAGCATTCCTCTCCAGTCTTGCCATGCATCTTGGGGTGCTTTTGAGTCTCCCCAGGGGATTCAGGCCTCGTCTCAAGTGGGGACATGCACGTGCTCTTTCCTCCCGTGCTGCAGCAGTAGTGTCACGCTTCCTGTCACGTGGATCAAGGGATCTGTGGCTTTCCCTCGAGGCTTTCCCTCGAGGCTTTCCCTCGAGGCTTTCCCACCAGGTTTTCCCACAGGGCCGTGACACGTGCCACCTTGGTGTGAGTCGATCCTCCGCGTGAAAGACGAGCCGGTGAAGGGAAAAGAGGTTCCTCTGGAATGGACTGAGACATCTGGGGGATTCTTGGAATGGTGGCACGACCCTGGAGTTCCCCTCGCCGTTCCTGTTGAGAGGGCCTCCTCTTGAGATGCGACGGGAACGCCGGGAACTCTTTCCCGACGAAGCAGGGAAAGGATCCCACATCTCGAGCTACGAGGCGGAAAACGGGGCTCCTCTGGATGTGGGCGGGACCCTCGTGTTTCCTCTCGAGTGGAGACGGGTATGTCGGGGAACTTCTTGATTTGCACCAAGGGTGTGAAGGACCGTTTCGAAGTTTCAGAGGTGAGGTGTGATCAGCCTCGAGACGCCTAAGCGGTAATTGGCCTCATCTCGCCTGGAGGGGAAAACTTCCTGGATTTTCTCGAGTTGCGGCAGGTCTGTCGAGTTACGACGGGGACCTCAGGGACCCGCTCTGGTGGCCTCAGGAAAGGCCAGTCCCCATGCGAGTTGCTAGGGTCCTTTTTGGGATTCCTCTCCCGTCCATGCCGGGGCCTAAGACCTTGTGTGGAGTCGGGGCCGGAACCTGAGGATTCCTCTCCAGTGTTGCCATGGATCTTGGGGTGCTTCTGAGTCTACCCAGGGGAGTCAGGCCTCGTCTCGAGTGGGGGCATGCATGTGCGCTTTCCTCCCGAGCTGCAGCAGTAGTGTCACGCTTCCTGTCACGTGGATCAAGGGATCTGTGGCTTTCCCTCGAGGCTGTCCCTCGAGGCTTTCCCACGAGGCTTTCCCACAGGGCTGTGCCACGTGCCACCTTGGTGTGAGTCGATCCTCGGCGTGAAAGACGAGCCGGTGAAGGGAAAAGAGGTTCCTCTGCAATGGACTGAGACATCTGGGGGACTCTTGGAATGGTGGCACGACCCTGGAGTTCCTCTCGCCGTTCCTGTTGAGAGGGCCTCCTCTTGAGATGCGACGGGAAGGCCGGGAACTCTTTCCCGACGAAGCAGGGAAAGGATCCCTCATCTCGAGCTACGAGGCGGAAACGGGGCTCCTCTGGATGTGGGTGGGACCCTCGTGATTCCTCTCGAGTGGAGACGGCTAGGTCGGGGAACTTCTTGATTTGCACCAAGGGTGTGAAGGACCCTTTCGAAGTTCCAGAGGTGAGGTGTGATCAGCCTCGAGACGCCTCAGCGGAAATGAGCCTCATCTCGCCTGGAGGGGAGAACCTCCTGGATTTTCTCGAGTTGCGGCAGGTCTTCTCGAGTTACGACGGGGACCTCAGGGACCCGCTCTGGTGGCCTCAGGAAAGGCCAGTCCCCATGCGAGTTGCTAGGGGACCTCTCGGGATTCCTCTCCCGTCCATGCCGGGGCCTCAGTCCTTGTGTGGAGTCGGGGCCGGAACCTGAGGATTCCTCTCCAGTGTTGCCATGGATCTTGGGGTGCTTCTGAGTCTCCCCAGGGGAGTCAGGCCTCGTCTCGAGTGGGGGCATGCACGTGCCCTTTCCTCCCGAGCTGCAGCAGTAGTGTCACGCTTCCTGTCCCGTGGATCAAGGGATCTGTGGCTTTACGTCGAGGCTTTCCCTCGAGGCTTTCCCACCATGTATTCGTACAGGGCTGTGCCACGTGCCACCTTGGTGTGAGTCGATCCTCGGCGTGAAAGACGTGCCGGTGAAGGGAAAAGAGGTTCCTCTGGAATGGACTGAGACATCAGGGGGACTCTTGGAATGGTGGCACGACCCTGGAGTTCCTCTCGCCGTTCCTGTTGAGAGGGCCTCCTCTTGAGATGCGACGGGAACGCTGGGAACTCTTTAAAGACGAAGAAGGGAAAGGATGCCTCATCCCGAGCTACGAGGCGAAAACGGGACTCCTTGGATGTGGGCGGGACACTCGTGTTTCCTCTCGAGTGGAGACGGGTATGTCGGGGAACTTCTTGATTTGCACCAAGGGTGTGAAGGACCCTTTCGAAGTTCCAGAGGTGAGGTGTGATCAGCCTCGAGACGCCTCAGCGTAAATGGGCCTCATCTCGCCAGGAGGGGAGAACCTCCTGGATTTTCTCGGGTTGCGGCAAGTCTTCTCGAGCTACGACGGGGACCTCAGGGACCCGCTCTGGTGGCATCAGGAAAGGCCAGTCCCCATGCGAGTTGCTAGGGTCCCTCTCGGGATTCCTCTCCCGTCCATGCCGGGGCCTAAGACCTTGTGTGGAGTCGGGGCCGGAACCTGAGCATTCCTCTCCAGTCTTGCCATGCATCTTGGGGTGCTTTTGACTCTCCCCAGGGGATTCAGGCCTCGTCTCCAGTGGGGACATGCACGTGCGCTTTCCTCCCGTGCTGCAGCAGTAGTGTCACGCTTCCTGTCACGTGGATCAAGGGATCTGTGGCTTTCCCTCGAGACTTTCCCTCGAGGCTTTCCCTCGAGGCTTTCCCTCGAGGCTTTCCCACCAGGTTTTCCCACAGGGCCGTGCCACGTGCCACCTTGGTGTGAGTCGATCCTCGGCGTGAAAGACGAGCCGGTGAAGGGAAAAGAGGTTCCTCTGGAATGGACTGAGACATCTGGGGGATTCTTGGAATGGTGGCACGACACTGGAGTTCCTCTCGCCGTTCCTGTTGAGAGGGCCTCCTCTTGAGATGCGACGGGAACGCCGGGAACTCTTTCCCGACGAAGCAGGGAAAGGATCCCACATCTCGAGCTACGAGGCGAAAACGGGGCTCCTCTGGATGTGGGCGGGACCCTCGTGTTTCCTCTCGAGTGGAGACGGGTATGTCGGGGAACTTCTTGATTTGCACCAAGGGTGTGAAGGACCGTTTCGAAGTTTCAGAGGTGAGGTGTGATCAGCCTCGAGACGCCTAAGCGGTAATTGGCCTCATCTCGCCTGGAGGGGAAAACTTCCTGGATTTTCTCGAGTTGCGGCAGGTCTTCTCGAGTTACGACGGGGACCTCAGGGACCCGCTCTGGTGGCCTCAGGAAAGGCCAGTCCCCATGCGAGTTGCTAGGGTCCTTTTTGGGATTCCTCTCCCGTCCATGCCGGGGCCTAAGACCTTGTGTGGAGTCGGGGCCGGAACCTGAGCATTCCTCTCCAGTGTTGCCATGGATCTTGGGGTGCTTCTGAGTCTCCCCAGGGGAGTCAGGCCTCGTCTCGAGTGGGGGCATGCACGTGCCCTTTCCTCCCGAGCTGCAGCAGTAGTGTCACGCTTCCTGTCCCGTGGATCAAGGGATCTGTGGCTTTACGTCGAGGCTTTCCCTCGAGGCTTTCCCACCATGTATTCGTACAGGGCTGTGCCACGTGCCACCTTGGTGTGAGTCGATCCTCGGCGTGAAAGAACTGCCGGTGAAGGGAAAAGAGGTTCCTCTGGAATGGACTGAGACATCAGGGGGACTCTTGGAATGGTGGCACGACCCTGGAGTTCCTCTCGCCGTTCCTGTTGAGAGGGCCTCCTCTTGAGATGCGACGGGAACGCCGGGAACTCTTTAAAGACGAAGAAGGGAAAGGATGCCTCATCCCGAGCTACGAGGCGAAAACGGGACTCCTTGGATGTGGGCGGGACACTCGTGTTTCCTCTCGAGTGGAGACGGGTATGTCGGGGAACTTCTTGATTTGCACCAAGGGTGTGAAGGACCCTTTCGAAGTTCCAGAGGTGAGGTGTGATCAGCCTCGAGACGCCTCAGCGTAAATGGGCCTCATCTCGCCAGGAGGGGAGAACCTCCTGGATTTTCTCGGGTTGCGGCAAGTCTTCTCGAGCTACGACGGGGACCTCAGGGACCCGCTCTGGTGGCATCAGGAAAGGCCAGTCCCCATGCGAGTTGCTAGGGTCCCTCTCGGGATTCCTCTCCCGTCCATGCCGGGGCCTAAGACCTTGTATGGAGTCGGGGCCGGAACCTGAGCATTCCTCTCCAGTCTTGCCATGCATCTTGGGGTGCTTTTGACTCTCCCCAGGGGATTCAGGCCTCGTCTCCAGTGGGGACATGCACGTGCGCTTTCCTCCCGTGCTGCAGCAGTAGTGTCACGCTTCCTGTCACGTGGATCAAGGGATCTGTGGCTTTCCCTCGAGACTTTCCCTCGAGGCTTTCCCTCGAGGCTTTCCCTCGAGGCTTTCCCACCAGGTTTTCCCACAGTTCCGTGCCACGTGCCACCTTGGTGTGAGTCGATCCTCGGCGTGAAAGACGAGCCGGTGAAGGGAAAAGAGGTTCCTCTGGAATGGACTGAGACATCTGGGGGATTCTTGGAATGGTGGCACGACCCTGGAGTTCCCCTCGCCGTTCCTGTTGAGAGGGCCTCCTCTTGAGATGCGACGGGAACGCCGGGAACTCTTTCCCGACGAAGCAGGGAAAGGATCCCACATCTCGAGCTACGAGGCTGAAACGGGTCTCCTCTGGATGTGGGCGGGACCCTCGTGTTTCCTCTCGAGTGGAGACGGGTATGTCGGGGAACTTCTTGATTTGCACCAAGGGTGTGAAGGACCCTTTCGAAGTTCCAGAGGTGAGGTGTGATCAGCCTTGAGACGCCTCAGCGGTAATGGGCCTCATCTCGCCTGGAGGGGAAAACTTCCTGGATTTTCTCGAGTTGCGGCAGGTCTTCTCGAGTTATGACGGGGACCTCAGGGACCCGCTCTGGTGTCCTCAGCAAAGGCCAGTCCCCATGCGAGTTGCTAGGGGCCCTCTCGGGATTCCTCTCCCGTCCATGCCGGGGCCTAAGCCCTTGTGTGGAGTCGGGGCCGGAACCTGAGCATTCCTCTCCAGTGTTGCCATGGATCTTGGGGTGCTTCTGAGTCTCCCCAGGGGAGTCAGGCCTCGTCTCGAGTGGGGGCATGCACGTGCGCTTTCCTCCCGAGCTGCAGCAGTAGTGTCACGCTTCCTGTCACGTGGATCAAGGGATCTGTGGCTTTCCCTCGAGGCTTTCCCTCGAGGCTTTCCCAAGAGGTTTTCCCACAGGGCTGTGCCACGTGCCACCTTGCTGTGAGTTGATCCTCGGCGGGAAAGACGAGCCGGTGAAGGGAAAAGAGGTTCCTCTGGAATGGACTGAGACATCTGGGGGACTCTTGGAATGGTGGCACGACCCTGGAGTTCCTCTCGCCGTTCCTGTTGAGAGGTCCTCCTCTTGAGATGCGACGGGAACGCCGGGAACTCTTTCCCGACGAAGCAGGGAAATGATGCCTCATCTCGAGGTACGAGGCGGAAACGGGGCTCCTCTGGATGTGGGCGGGACCCTCGTGTTTCCTCTCGAGTGGAGACGGGTATGTCGGGGAACTTCTTGATTTGCACCAAGCGTGTGAAGGACCCTTTCGAAGTTCCAGAGGTGAGGTGTGATCAGCCTCGAGACGCCTCAGCGGAAATGGGCCTCATCTCGCCTGGAGGGGAGAACCTCCTGGATTTTCTCGAGTTGCGGCAGGTCTTCTCGAGTTACGACGGGGACCTCAGGGACCCGCTCTGGTGGCCTCAGGAAAGGCCAGTCCCCATGCGAGTTGCTAGGGTCCCTCTCGGGATTCCTCTCCCGTCCATGCCGGGGCATAAGACCTTGTGTGGAGTCGGGGCCTGAACCTGAGCATTCTTCTCCAGGGTTGCCATGCATCTTGGGGTGCTTTTGAGTCTCCCCAGGGGATTCAGGCCTCGTCTCCAGTGGGGACATGCACGTGCGCTTTCCTCCCGTGCTGCAGCAGTAGTGTCACGCTTCCTGTCACGTGGATCAAGGGATCTGTGGCTTTCCCTCGAGGCTTTCCCTCGAGGCTTTCCGTCGAGGCTTTCCCACCAGGTTTTCCCACAGGGCCGTGCCACGTGCCACCTTGGTGTGAGTCGATCCTCCGCGTGAAAGACGAGCCGGTGAAGGGAAAAGAGTTTCCTCTGGAATGGACTGAGACATCTGGGGGATTCTTGGAATGGTGGCACGACCCTGGAGTTCCCCTCGCCGTTCCTGTTGAGAGGGCCTCCTCTTGAGATGCGACGGGAACGCCGGGAACTCTTTCCCGACGAAGCAGGGAAAGGATCCCACATCTCGAGCTACGAGGCTGAAACGGGTCTCCTCTGGATGTGGGCGGGACCCTCGTGTTTCCTCTCGAGTGGAGACGGGTATGTCGGGGAACTTCTTGATTTGCACCAAGGGTGTGAAGGACCCTTTCGAAGTTCCAGAGGTGAGGTGTGATCAGCCTTGAGACGCCTCAGCGGTAATGGGCCTCATCTCGCCTGGAGGGGAAAACTTCCTGGATTTTCTCGAGTTGCGGCAGGTCTTCTCGAGTTACGACGGGGACCTCAGGGACCCGCTCTGGTGTCCTCAGCAAAGGCCAGTCCCCATGCGAGTTGCTAGGGGCCCTCTCGGGATTCCTCTCCCGTCCATGCCGGGGCCTAAGGCCTTGTGTGGAGTCGGGGGCCGGAACCTGAGCATTCCTCTCCAGTGTTGCCATGGATCTTGGGGTGCTTCTGAGTCTAACCAGGGGAGTCAGGCCTCGTCTCGAGTGGGGGCATGCATGTGCGCTTTCCTCCCGAGCTGCAGCAGTAGTGTCACGCTACCTGTCACGTGGTTCAAGGGATCTGTGGCTTTCCCTCGAGGCTTTCCCTCGAGGCTTTCCACGATGCTTTCACACAGGGCCGTGCCACGTGTCACCTTGGTGTGAGTCGATCCTCGGCGTGAAAGACGAGCCGGTGAAGGGAAAAGAGGTTCCTCTGGAATGGACTGAGACATCTGGGGGACTCTTGGAATGGTGGCACGACCCTGGATTTCCGCTCGCCGTTCCTGTTGAGAGGGCCTCCTCTTGAGATGCGACAGGAACGCCGGGAAGTCTTTCCCGACGAAGCAGGGAAAGGATCCCTCATCTCGAGCTACGAGGCAGAAACGGGGCTCCTCTGAATGTGGGCGGGACCCTCGTGTTTCCTCTCGAGTGGAGACGGGTATGTCGGGGTACTTCTTGATTTGCACCAAGGGTGTGAAGGACCCTTTCGAAGTTCCAGAGGTGAGGAGTGATCAGCCTTGAGACGCCTCAGCGAAAATGGGCCTCATCACGCCTGGAGGGGAGAACCTCCTGGATTTTCTCGAGTTGCGGCAGGTCTTCTCGAGTTACGACGGGGACCTCAGGGACCCGCTCTGGTGGCCTCAGGAGAGGCCAGTCCCCATGCGAGTTGCTATGGGCCCTCTCGGGATTCCTCTCCCGTCGATGCGGGGGCCTAAGACCTTGTGTGGAGTCGGCGCCGGAAACTGAGGATTCCTCTCCAGTGTTGCCATGGATCTTGGGGTGCTTCTGAGTCTCCCCAGGGGAGTCAGGCCTCGTCTCGAGTGGGGGCATGCACGTGCGCTTTCCTCCCGAGCTGCAGCAGTAGTGTCACGCTTCCTGTCACGTGGATCAAGGGATCTGTGGCTTTCCCTCGAGGCTGTCCCTCGAGGCTTTCCCACGAGGCTTTCCCACAGGGCTGTGCCACGTGCCACCTTGGTGTGAGTCGATCCTCGGCGTGAAAGACGAGCCGGTGAAGGGAAAAGAGGTTCCTCTGCAATGGACTGAGACATCTGGGGGACTCTTGGAATGGTGGCACGACCCTGGAGTTCCTCTCGCCGTTCCTGTTGAGAGGGCCTCCTCTTGAGATGCGACGGGAAGGCCGGGAACTCTTTCCCGACGAAGCAGG